>NW_015173685.1:307096-317281 GCF_001447785.1 Gekko japonicus | reverse complement strand
CCCCACTGGTGGACCTCCTGATAGCACTGGTATTTCTGGCCACTGTGTGACACAGTTTTGGACTGGATGAGCCATCGGCCAGATCCAACATTGGCTTCTCTTATGTTCTTATGTTCTTAACTCATTCATTAATGATTTGGAGTTGGGAGTAAGAAATGAAATGGCAAAGCATGTGGATGACATTAAGTTGTTCAGGGCAGTGAGAACCAGGGAGGAATGTGAGGCACTCCAGAGGGATTTTTCGAGGCTGGGCAAGTTGGTATCAATGTAGCAAATGAGGTTCAACATGAGCAAGTGCAAAGTAGTGTACATTGGAACCAAAAATCCTAACTATAAATATACGTTGATGGGATCCAAACTGGCAGTAACTGTCTAGGAGAGAGATCTTGGAGTCATGGTAGATAACTCACTGAAGATGTCAACTTAGGCCGAATCTACATATGCATTTTAGAATCAGCTTGGTGCCGCTGTTATCCCATGTGGTTTAGAAGAAGAAGAAGAAGAAGAAGAAGAGATTGGATTTATACCCCGCCCTTCACTACCCAAAGGTGTCTCAGAGCGGCTTACAAACTCCTTTCCCTTCCCCTCCCCACAACAGACACCCTGTGAGGTGGGTGGGGCTGAGAGAGCTCTGACAGAAACTGCTCTTTTCCAAGGACAGCTCTTATCAGAACTACAGCTTGCCCAAGGTCATCCAGTCAGGTGCAAGTGGAGGAGTGGGGAATCAAACCCGGTTCTCCCAGATTAGAGTCCGCGCACTTAACCACTACACCAAACTGGCGCCTCTGCTTTCAAGTTAGCATTAGGGGAGCTGTCCACTTTGCCCCCCTGTTATCTAATCACAATCTATTGTTCATCACTAGATGGCCCCTGGGGGTTACTAGAGTGTTCTGGAATGAGAGCCCCCACAGTGGAATGGTAGCCCCTGGAGTTAGCAGGCTCCAGAGTGGAATGACAGCCCAGGGGGTAGGAGATGTGTCCTGGGACTGGAATGATAGCCCTGGCATTCCAGTTCCAGGACACTCCTCTTACTCCAAGCAAATGTCATTCCACCACTGGGCCTGTCATTCCAGTCCCAGAACCCTGCTGCTACCCCCAGGGGCTATCAAGAAATAAAAGCTTCAAAACAAGATAAAAATTTTAAAAATTATTTTGGGGGCTAGCTAGTAAAAAGAGAAAAGAGTACTGTTGGAATCGAACCATGAGTTACCGCCTAATTTATTGTGTGCCACCAGTTGGAATGATTTACGAATTAGCAGAGCAACAGCTCAAAAATGTCTGCATTAGGTTGACAGTGCAACGAAACCAGAAAGGAGGGGTTAGAGCAGCAAAGAACAGCATTCATTTAAACCAGTGTGGAGCGGCTATGACAATGGAGTCACTACCAGAGGGCGGGAAACATATGCAGACACTGATTTGTATACTGGCGCACTGCCAGCATGAAACCGGATGCAAGTTTGTTTGTTGGGGGATGGGAGCGAAAATGTCAGGAAACCGGCAAGAAACACACATGTGGATTCGACCTTAGTGTGTGACTGGAATGAAAAGAGGCAAATGCTATGCTGGGGATTATTAGGAAGGGGACTGAAAACAAATCAGTCAGTATCAACATATAAATCTATGGTGCGGCCTCATTTGGAATACTGTATACAGTTCTGGTCAACATACCTCAAAAAAGATACAGCATTGGAGAAGGTGCAGAAAAGGGCAACTTGAAATTATTATGGGGATGGAACACCTTTCCTACAAGGAAAGGCTAAAGAGGTTAAGACTTTTCAGCTTGGAGAAATGAGGACTGAGGGGTGAATGATGGTGGTTCACGACATTATGCATGGGATAGAGAAGGTAGAGAAGGAATTACTTTTCTCTTTTTCTCACAATACAAGAACTCATGGGTACTCAATGAAATTAATGAGCAGTAAACTTCGAAAAGATAAAAGGAATTACTTCTTCACTCAAAGAGTAATTCACATGTGGCATTCACTGCCACAGGAAGTGGTGGCAGCTACAAACATAGACAGCTTTAATAGGGAATTGGATTAACATATGGAGCACAGGTCTATGAGTGGCTATTAGCCACAAGTTATAGATGGAACACTATGTCTGGGGCAGTGGTACTCTGTATTCTTAGTGCTCAGGGGACAACAGTGGGAGGGCTTCTGGAGTTCTGGCCCCACTGGTGGACCTCCAGATGGCACCTGGGTTTTGGCCACTGTGTGACACAGAGTGTTGTACTGGATGGGCCATTGGCCTGATCCAACATGGCTTCTCTTATGTTTTTATGTACTACACACAGTGCTCCAAATATATACAGTCACCATTTTGTCTGAATAGGGAAACATGGGAGACTATTTTTTCCAGGGTACAAGTTTGTGTATACCACAGCCAGAAAATACATTTGGGTGGAATGACAACCACATGTACCAGAAGCATCAAGTTAATGCCTGCTCCCAATACATGTGGTAACTTGGATCCCCTCCCGCCAAACATAACATCTGAAAAGGTTTGTGATGAGAATACAAAATGAAATGGGTATGAAAGAGATAACAGATGATGGTGTTCTAATGGCCCTTTTCGATGGGAAGAGCTGTATGAGCACAGAAGACAACAGTTCGTGTACACAACCTCCTGGGATAACTGTTGCAACCAGGCAAATCCAATGGAGCCCTCAGGCAAAATAATGTTTGTTGCCTTGTAGCGCAGAGCTCCTGAAGATTCAGACGCAGAGCAAAGGAAGATGAAAAGCTCAGCTTATTGAAGGAGTCATACCACTATGAAAACACATTGAGTCCTCTAATTTGGGTATATACTACTACACTTATGGGATGGCCATAACTCAGTTATCAGTGGAAATAAAATAAAAATCCTGCACAAGCCGAAAAAGATAAAAAGAACAACAACCTTATAAGGGTTACTGATCATATTCCTGTCCTATATTGAGCAATATGTTCTCTGCTGTCTTTCATCCACTTTTTTTTTTTGAAGGAATGAAAGCATGACGAACAGTTTAGAATTATCTTAGAAGGACAGAAGGCAGAGATAACTGTGGGTGTCTTATTCGGAGGACGATTTTGAATTTCTCATCCCCCAAATCTCCATTTCCATTTAACTTTCCTCTTGGGCTAACCAAACCTGTATTTCTTGATTTTTCTGGTTCCCTTGCACTCAATTTTCCCTTTAAAACCTATGCACTTTTCAATGTTATTTGTCAAAACAGCGTTATATATTATGGTCTGCATGCAACAAACCATGAGAGGAACACTGTGTTCCTTGTTCTTCTTGCACCCCTTTCAGTCCCTGGAAGTACTATTCCTTGAGTGGCAGGACCCACAAGGCATCCAGGCTGGGGTGTCTCAGAGAAAAGGAGGAAGGGAGTGAAGTCACTCCTCTTCCATTAGTGCAATTGTATGTATGATTTGTATGGCTCAAGTGGTTAAGACGCTGAACTGCAGGCTGTGGAAGGTCGGTAGTTCAGCAGTTCGAGACCCGAGTGTGCCGCGTGACGGAGTGAGCGCCCGTCTCTAGTTCCAGCTCCTGCCAACCTAGCAGTTCGAAAGCAAGAAATTGTAAGTAGATAAATAGGTACCACTTCAGTGGGGAGGTAACAGCGTTCCGTGCGCCTTGGTGTTTAGTGATGCCGGCCACATGACCATGGAAACATCTTCGGATAGCACTGGCTCTTCGGGTTTGAAACGGAGATGAGCACCGCAACCCTAGAGTCGGATTCGACTGGCTTTCGAGCAAGGGAACCTTTACCTATGTATGAATACCCACATGCATGTTTAATATAAAAATGGTTGAAAATGCACACTGCAAATGAATCTACATGAGTGGCCCAAATTTTATTTTCCTATTCAGCTGTCAGAAAAGAAGAATGTTGATGCCAGAAATAGAAATCAAGGCATGATCTCTCCTGTCATGAGTGCGACCATACACATGCCAAGGGATTTCCATGGGGCTCAATGGGACTGTCTCCCTCAACTCGTACCCACTTCAGTTCCCCAACTGGTACTCTGAATCTGAGATTAAAATCCTTGCGCTTCCTCTGTCCTCCTTTCAGCTCTGCACACAGCCCAGATGAGCAGTGAGATAACCCCTCCGTTAAACTGGGAGCACTGCACAACACGGAGAGAAACAACAACAGAATCCTGTAATTTTGTCACTCCCCATTCTAATTACTTTCGGTGCGTTTGAACAATGAATAAATGTTCCATCCAGTATGTTTAATTAGAAACAGGATTTCAAAATGGTGACAAGATCTAGCTTGAAAGAAATTACTAAATGATCCATTTCATTTTGGAGAGGGAAATCCTGCTAATTATCTTTTCTCCACCTAAACACAAAAAGCCTGCCGACAATCTTCCCAGTACTCAATCTCAATTCCTGGGAGTGAGTTCATTTGCATAATGTTTCAGGTGCTAATTAGAAGAGTGGATTAACACACACAGTTCCTGGTTGTTGTTTTTTTTAACTACCTCTCAGCAGTCCAAATTCTGATACAGAAAATTCGGATGCAAATGGCACTGTGACTGATGCTGTCATTTGCAAAGTCACTGCTTAATTATAACAATGAAATATTATTCTAAAACAATCCAACTTCAGCTGTCAGAAAGTATTGATGGGATTTTAAAAGCTCCGGGACCCCCCCACCCGCCCGGATTGCTTGGTCAGCACTGAAATAAAGTAAAATACTCCATGTTGGGGATGTTGTGTTCAGAACCCGAGCAAAACTGCATCAATTACAGACATGAACAGGCATTACATAGACAAGTGCACTAGGCTCAGATCCGGAGTGTAATTGACTCGTTTGGCTTTGGCCTGCATTGCATTTTACCTCTTTGATGAAGAGGTGTGGTTTCCCCCCCCCCTCCACTATTTATAAATTACTATCTGAGGAGAGAGCACAACATGTAAGGGGAATAGGATTGTATTTACTAGCCCCGGCCCACTCCTATGAACATTTAATAAAATCCAAGAACTGCTATGTATTTAGGCTTCTTCAGTGCACTTGGGAATCCTAGCAACAGTTCGGCATACAGTCGTACACCCACAGGCATTTGTTTACAGGATGTATTGAACATTCATAGGGATGGGGCAGGGTAAGTAGATGTAATCATGCTCCTCCACATGTATTCATTCTCCCTAGATCAGGGTCCCCCCCCCAACCTTGTCCAGCCTGCATCCACTTTGAGAAACACATTGATGGGCATTATGGAGCCCATGGAGATCACAGTCCTAGATTATTAACACCTTAGGCAACCATTACCTCTTAGATAGGGCCGGATCCAGACTACATTTCCCAGTTGGTAGAATGGAATCTTCCTGCCTCTCCCTTCCTGGGGCAGCCCACTGACCTCCATGAAATGCTGCTCCTGGGCAAGAGGGGACCATGAAGAATGACATGATGGGGAGTCTGCTATGGGAGGAATCAGTGAAAACTGCCAGTTTAGTCTGGATCCCGTTATTTGCTCATGTAGTGCCATCTATCTATATATTATACATTACAGAATAATACAAACTATAGAGAGGTCCTTACTCAAAAATCTAAATTTCAACAGTGGCAGAGAGAACAGAGGCAGGAATAAGAGAAGCAATGGTTACCATGATGAATTTGAGTAAATACTGACACGTGTGTTTGTTTCTGATGAGCATAATATTTAAGGAAAGGCTTCACAAAAGAGAGAGAGAGAGAGAGAGAGAGACAGCCAAATTGGTGCAGTGGTTGGGGTGTCTGACTAGGATCTGGGAGACCAGGGTTCAAAACCTCACCCTGTCATGAAGTTTGCTGGGCAGACTAGACTCTCTCTCAGCATAAGCACCTTTAGATGATAAAATGCCCTGAGCTCTTTGGAGAAAGGGTAAAATAAAAATGTACTATATATCCTTGGTTGTTTGTAAAGGACTTACAAAAGGTCCATGAAAAATAAATAATATGATAGTAGAATCCTCGGCGTTATCCTCTCGGTCAACACTGAACCCACTTCCCCCAAATTTAATTTTCTTTCCTCCTTGCTCTGCCCTCTGTTCTTCTTGAAATCTCTTTATTTAATGATACCCACCGGCCTTGCAGGTCCACCGCCGGGCCCCTCATGGGGCTCAGCAGTGGAGCTGCAAGGCCGGCGGCGGTGGCCGGGACCGTTGGGGGCGGGGTGTGTGGCCTTATGACACACTTCCGGTGATGTCAGGGGGTGTGGCATATGCTAATGAGTTATGCTAATGAGTTCCCCTAGCTCTTTTTCTACGAAACGACCCCTGGATTTGAAGGAAAAGTGAAAAAAGAAAGATGATCTAGAAACAATTCAGAAAGCACACTCACCTTCAAATTGGCCCAAATGTTTTGCTTCAGATAAGATTTGGAGGGTGACCCCTTTAGGCTTCAGTAGGCTAATTCAGGTGGCTCATAAAATCAAAGAAAGAGCAAATTATCTGTTCTCTTGCCTAAAGGTCCTTAGGCAGTACTAGTCTTCTTTGAATGCGGAAGGGGAAGCATTTTGTTGATTCCTGTAATTTAATGGTTTTCAGATTGTGTCCCAAGAAACCATACTGGGTTGCTTGAAGAGAAAGTAACTAATGCCCAACAGTCTTACCTACCAACCAAGCTGGCAGTGTTCCCTCTAAGATGACTTGTGATCTAGTTTGAGCTAGCTCACAGTTTTTTAGCCTCCAGCCCATACATTTTTGTCTTAACTCGGGAAGGATGGTTCCAGAGCAAACTAATTTATGCAGTAGCCAACTCGCTTGCTCACAATTTTAATGCCCATAGCTCACAAAGTAGAATTTTTGCTCTCAAGACTCCACAGGTTAGAGGAAGTATTGCAAGCTGGACAACTGCCAAAGAAGCAGAAGCAGAATAGGGAATGAGTTTGAAAAATATGAACTCAAAGTCTTTTCTGTGTGGATGGGACATTGAATGGGTCTCTGGATCTTGATCTATGGGCATAAACTCGCCAGTGGTTCTCACACATCCCAGTCAGGCTTGTGGCAGGTGATCTTCCCAATGAATGATCTGCTATGGTTTTTTAAAAGTATGGTCCACTCCATTATGACAACAATTAACCAAAAACCCCCTACTGAGCATGGCACAATGATATCATTTCAAACTGTGACACTGCTCTGTAAAGTATTTCAAAAAGTTAGACCAACACAGATTAATTTTGTATTGTACTGTCAGACTCGAGCCTCCAAAGATCTTGTCAGGATCATGATAAATGATATTTTTGGCACATGGATTCTTTCAGATATGTTTTCTGTCTTTTTGTCTGCTTCACGGTGTCACACACCCTATAATTGTAATATTAAAATCGCTGTTCCTGCAAAAGGATTTCAAAGGTACAGAAAATTGCTCATGGTCAGGGATTCTGTGGAAAATCCATGAGCATTTTATATGCAAGCAATGTCCATCTGATTTTACCAAATATTGTCAGTATTGGAGGGTTTAGGTCTTCTGTGTTGTTGGAAAACGCAGTAGTGGATGGATACCCAACATCTCTCTCAGCTATGAAAATTGAGAGGTTGTGTCTCCTTCAACATCTTGTGAGAGGAAAGGAGATGCTTTTGTGTGAATCATTTGCCATAAACTCACTCATTAGGAGATATTCATCTCAGAATATATTTATTCTGTCACTGCCAAAGTAACTTGGAATGACTGATGGATATTTCCCTTTTGACCTTCCATGTTCAGTGAAATTAATGGCCCATTACTCTCGCTGCCTGTTCAGCAGTGGCTGACAATTTGACTAAAATACTTTTTATTGACAGCCCAGTTAATGTTGTAAGTTATGTTTGCAGACTTACTAATAGCTTTGGATCAGCACAACAACAAGTGACAGTGAGGGATGCCTTGGCGTTGGGGAATGTACACTCTTCAGCAAAAGTTGTTCATTAGTGTCTGAAGGGACAAATGGTAGCTTCTGACCTTGAGGGCTCTGAAGACTTGGATAATGAGGGTTGGTAAATTTGTTCTTCTTCTGAGCATTGGGTTTCCCTCCCTTTAACTCACTCAGGTTAGCCATTATTGTGATAACTGTAGACAGATCCCTTCATTCATCTGGAGAGGGTTTTTTTTTAAAAAAAAAACACAACCCTTCACATTCTAAAATGGAGGTCACGGCTTTGGATGCAGAGGGATGGCAGCGGCCTGTAGCCAACCACACACCCTGAAGACTTTTACAAAGGAAATCTAAGTTCATAGGGAGGCTCCAGCATGAAATTACTGAATTAGAATTTATTAAGGGATTCAAGACAATCTACCCCCACAGGGTTAATCAAGAACCTAGGATCTTTTAACTCACGACATGTTCATATCCCACCCCTTACAGATGTTAACTGCTTCAACTACATCTTTGTAACTTCTAGAATATCTGCTTCTCATTTCACCTTCAACTAGGATTGTCTCACACCCAAGTGAACAGATTATCCCTTTGGATTAGATCTTGTCTTGAGCTGGTCTTTCTTTGTAACATCCCCTCTGCCTTTCTGTGGTGTATATAAATTAGCCTAGTAGAGGTACTTTCAATACAACTGTTGAAGTGAGCTCTGACTCACAAAAACATGTGATAGGAATACATTTGTTAGTTTTTAAATTGCCACTGAGCTCTTGTTTTATTGGAAGATTTATGGGAGGAAAGCGATGGCAAACCTAAACAGCATGATAAAAAGTAGAGACATCACCCTGCCAACAAAAGTCCGCATGGTCAAAGCAATGGTATTCCCAGTAGTCATGTATGGCTGCGAGAGTTGGACTATAAGGAAGGCCGAGCGCCGAAGAATAGATTCTTTTGAACTATGGTGCTGGAGAAGACTCTTGAGAGTCCCTTGGACTGCAAGAAGAACAGTCAATCCTAAAAGAAATCAACCCTGACTGTTCCCTGGAAGGCCAGATAATGAAACTGAAGCTCAAATACTTTGGCCACCAAATGAGAAGGGAGCACTCACTGGAGAAGACCCTGATGCTGGGAAAGATTGAAGGTCAAAGAAGACGGGGATGGCAAAGGATAAGATGGTTAGACAGTGTCATAGATGCAACAAACATAAAATTGAGCCAACTTCAGAGGACGGCGGAAGACAGGAGGGCCTGGCAGGAGCTGGTCCATGGGGTCGCGAAGAGTCGGACTCGACTGTGCGACTGAACAACAACAAATGGGTGTTTACTTTTCCTTAAGAGGGAGAAGTGATT
Source organism: Gekko japonicus (assembly GCF_001447785.1). NCBI lineage: Eukaryota > Metazoa > Chordata > Lepidosauria > Squamata > Gekkonidae > Gekko > Gekko japonicus. The sequence continues at coordinate 308,106 of NW_015173685.1, read as the reverse complement.
CTTCTGCCCACTCCCAAAATCCTACTTCCTCAGGCAGGGAAGACCTCATGTGATCCTTCTGTCCTTAGAAGCAGTCCCATTTCATATGAATGGTTATTTAGAACGCCTTTTTCTTTATCAAATGTATGAGATGTTGGTTTCCCATCTTTTCTGAAATATGGTATATCATTCTGAGAAGCACCCCATGCTTTTGGTGTAGTGGTTAGATGCATGGACTCTAGTCCGGGAGAACCAAGTTTGATACCCCACTTCTTCACTTGCAGCTGCTGGATTACCTTGGGCAAGCCATAGCTCTTTCAGAGGTGTTCTTGAAAGGGCAGTCCTTGAAAGAGGTCTCTCAGTCCCACCTACCTCACAGGGTGTCTGTTGTGGGGAGGGAAAGGGAAAGGAGTTTGTAAGCCGCTCTGAGACTCTGAGTGAAGGGTGGGGTATAAATCCAATCTCCTCCTCCTCCACCACCACCTCCTCCTCTTCTTCTTCCTCTTCTTCTTCTGTGGTGGCTCCCAGTTTCATTGAAAGGCCAGCTCAAGGAGATCAAGAGGGCCCATACACTTCTGTCTCTCCATAAACTGTGCAAAACAGAATTGCTCAGGAGGGCACTTCTAGAAAGAGAATGACTCTTCGGTATAATGGAATGGAGAATGCTTTTATAAAGAGAACAGGATTGTTGTCTATTCCACTGTTTATTTTATGTATTATTGTGCTCTTACTGCATTATTTTCTGCTTTTGTGATTCCATTTTTTTCTGTTTATGACATATCATGTCTGAGCCCTTTTTTTTGTACTTCTCCTGATATTTGTGATTCTAATCCTGTCACATTGTTTATCCTATGTCTCATGTTATTTACATTGTTTTATACCATGTAATCCACTTTGAGTCTCAGCGAAAAAGGCGGGCTGTTAATAAAGTCAATAGATAAACAAACAGATGAATAAAAGCAATCATCCATGAAATGGTTTAAGTGTTGCCGCAAAGTGTACAGAAATGACCACAAGAGCTCAGAGGGAAA
>NW_015173685.1:300590-307082 GCF_001447785.1 Gekko japonicus | reverse complement strand
GGTGCACCACTGAATGCTGTACAGATTCCTTCACACATACAAAACTGCAGCCGTCACAAGGGATGGATTATATAACCTAATGTATTCAAGATTGCCTAGCATTCATTCAAGACAGGATGCAGCCATGTGGCCTTACATTCAGGACCTCAGACATATTTCTCTTCCATCCCCCTTTTGTTGATATTCAACTTGATAAAGAGTTCTGGAGTCTCAAAAAACCTTGCACACTCTTTTGTGTTATTTTGCTGGATCCTAATAAACATATTATATGGCTCTTGTTTGGGGATTTTGCTTTAGGACAACATAGTTCCTTGCAATCTCTGTCTGTAGATTTGTGAATGCTTGTGGAATTATGTTTTTTTTTAAAAAAAAAATAATAATCTACCACTAGATTACTCTTCGGAATTTATATTCACCAGCATAACACAGTGAAACGGACCCATCTCTGGTTTCTTCACTTCCTTTCTTCAGCATGTGTTTATTTCCACAGTGGACATCTACTCTCTCACTGAATGGGATGCTAGAATGCATAGTGCTACATTTTGCTACATAATGCTACATAGTGCTACATTTTAAATACACTTATAGTGCCATCCTAAGGAGAGTTATCCCCTTCTGAGCCGGTGGTGCTCTGCTTAGGGTGACAATGTTAAGGACTAGGAGGTCCATAACACACACACATGCACACACAAAGCCCCGAGAGAGGGGGGGGGGACAGGCCAGAGGAACAGCCAGCCTATGGGTGAAATCCTAAACAGATATAATCAGAAGTAAATCCTTTTGTATTCAACAGGGCCACAACATAGAGGATCAGAGAAAGAATCCTGAAATGGACTTTGGGGGATTCACATTTCTCTACTACATGTGTGTATAAACCAGCTCTTTCATATTGAAAAAGTTTTGTTTTGTAATTATGGGTCACTTATATTTTGCAGCTCTAGCTTTATTCTTTTGTGACAGTTGAAATTCCAAACCAATAAACTGACTGAAAGTAGGAAAGGCGACAAAGAAAATCTCCCAGGTAGGTACAGTTGCTTTAAGACCATAAGAACATAAGTCAAAAACTGCTGGATCAGACCAGTGGCCTGTTTAGTCCACCATCCTGTTTCAGAAAGCAGCCAACCAGTTGCCCTGGAAGCCCAACAAGCAGGGCACAAATGACCTTCCCCTGATCTTGCCTCTTAGTACTTCTTGACTGAACATTACCATGGCTAGAATACACTGATTGATCTACCCTCCATGAATCTGCCTATTCCCATTGTAAAGGCTTCCATGCTTGTGTGACCATAGGAAGCTATTTTATACGGAATCAGATCACTGAGTATATAAGGTCTGTCTTATCAGATTAGCAGAGTCTCTGCAGAGTCTCAAGCTGATTTTTTTTTCATATCTCCTACTACCTGATCTTTTAAACTGGAGACTCTGGGGGTTGAATTTGGGACCTTCTACATACCAAATAGATGCTCTGCCACTGAGTCACAATCCTCCCCCTGGGAACATCACTACATCCCCCGGCACTGAATTCCAAAATTTAATTGTGTATTGAGCAATGAAGTATTTCTTTTTGTCTATTGCATATCACTGTTTATCTATTTCACAATCTATTGCACATTAACTTCATTGGTTGCCCACAGGTCCTAGTGTTATGGAAGAGGGAGAAAGTTGATACTCAGTACTCAGAAAAGTTATTGGAGAAAAAAAGAGAAAGGAAACTAAAGAAAACATTGTCTTTAATTAAAATGAGTCGTCTGCATTTATTTGTTTAAAACAAATTATGTAAAAATCAATAGCCATTGTATAATTAAAACAAATATGATATAAAACTATCATCCAAAAAGCTCAACATTAACTTAGGACAAATGATCTCCAGAGCAAGACACAATGCTGTATAATTATAAATTTGCAGTTTGAAGGAAATGAATTTGCAATTGAGAGGAAATTAAATCTGCATAATAATCAAGGACTTAATTAAGCAATCCTTGGGTGTTTTTCTCAAAGCAGTGGCTTAAAAATGAGGGCCAATCCACTAGATTCAAGATATACAAAGTTGTGAAAATGCCATTTTAAAAGCTGTTTTCATTTGCCAAATGTTCTTGGACATCCATATCGGGACCCTAGAATGGCTGCATACCATAAGTCAGTGGCTTGGTTTATTTGAACTGTGTCTAGTTTGAGGGGGGAAAGCCTAGTTTGCTTCAAATTAGGCTGGTCTCATTGCCTTTGACATGGCCAGGCACCTGAGGATTCTGGAAATATACACAGATTGCACTGCAAACTAAGAATAAGTCTTGGAATTCATCTATCTCATGAAATCATAGCCATAGCCAATGCTAGCAGTGGTTGATGAACCAATTTTAAGCCATGATTTCAGATCCTAGTTCCCCCGGGTGAGGTGCAGGGGGGCGGGGCACATGATGAAGCCCCGCCCCCTGCTTCCGCCCGCCTCGCTTCCAGCCCTCATTCAGCCAGGAGGAGGCAGGAGAAGAGGGAGGGTAAGTTGCTTCCTCCCCGCCTCTCCCCACCCCTGCCTGCCTGGGGCCAGGGAGGGCCTTGGCGGGGCTTCCTCACACTCCCGCTGGCCTTGCAGGTCCACCGCCGGGCCCCTGATGTCAGGGGGTGTGGCATATGCTAATGAGTTATGCTAATGAGTTCCCCTAGCTCTTTTTCTACAAAATGACCCCTGATGGACCCTATCTATAGTTAATGGTGAGATCCACCTCCCGACAAACACAAACACATTAATTAAACATGATTGTGTTTGAAAAGAGCTGGTGTGCCTTAAATGGTGAGCCCAGCAAGTATTTTGGAGAAGGAATACAACCCAGTGAGACAGAAAGAGGTCCAAGTAGCTGTGGGGGGAAATCCTTTAAACAACAACTATGCAGGGAATAGAGATGCGTGTGAAACGGAACTAGGAATGGACTTCTTTATAACACATACTGTCACCAGTGACTCACTGCAGACTGAAAGATTGCCTTTTATGGAGTGAACATGGTGTCTCTTAAGCTATTCTATGGCCCCAGTCACACGGGCCAGATATCGCGGGGGGGGGGCATGGCAAATTGCCCCGGCACAGTTTAATCCGCGATTATGCGATCAGACACACTGGCGGCACACCACGGGTCCTTCCCTTGGCACCAGGGCATAACCGAGGGGCCGGAGGAGAAAGCCGCCTGCCAGCACGATCACACCACAGGAGTCTGGAGGCAGCCCATGGCAAACTGTTTGCCAGTACTTTGGAGGTACTGTTTTTTATCACGCATTTTTGGTGGTAAGCCATGGGTTGGCCACGGGTGTGCTCCACGTCCCAGATGTTGGGGTGTGATCGCGCATGGATCACGCACAACCCGTGGCTCTCCCACGGCAAATTTGACGTGTGACCGGGAACTATACAGAATGAGCTGCTACACCAGCCCCGTAGCTAGGGATATCTTTGGGAGGGGTCCTGGGGGGGGCACCAGCTAATTAAATCAAAGTTAATTAGTGAAACTCCTTAGAAGCCAGCTTTCCCCTAAGGCTGCCCTGCACCCCAGCCAGACTGCAGGGCAAGTGTGTGGGGTTTAATGCCTAGCAGCTGCAGTTTCCTCTCTTCCCCGGAGCACTGCATCCCTGCTCAAGTTGTGAAGCTAGGCAGGGAGAAGCCAGCAGCGGGCAGCAGCATCCAGGAGGGGGATTGGCAGGGGACAGGGGAGAAAGAGATCTGATGGTGGAAGTGGGAAGAGGCAGCAGGACGCTCTCCCCAGCCCACTCAGTCAGGCTAGCCAAGCAAGCCCGCCGCCCAAGCCCACTGCACCACCAAGCAAGCCAGGCACCTCCTGCTGCTGGGACTGTGGCCACCTTTGTTGCCGCCACCACTGTTCTGGATGTCGCTGGCTGGGAGTGGAGCGAGGCTGGTGGGGGAGTGGCCAAGGCGCTCAGTTGTCTGGCAGCCAGGTCGGAGGGAGCATGGCACAGGCAGCAAGTTGAGGTACTTTGGGGGCAACCCGGGAGGGAGGGGCCCAGAAGAGACGCTAGGGGGCTGGGCCTGTGGGCCCCCCGTTAACTATGGGTCTGTGCTACACTACCAATTTCTCCAGCGTGGTGTTTTAATTTACTTCATTTATAGCTCACCTGTCTCCCCAAAGCAGCTCACATCATTCTCCTTTCCTCCCTTCTATCCTCACAACAACTCTACGGGGTAGGTTAGGCTGAGAGCAAGTGACATGCCCAAGTTCACTCAGCAAAATTCCATGGCAAAGTGTAGATTCGAACCTGGCTCTCCAAGATCCTAGTTCAACTTCTATATCACACTGGCTCTCAATGACAGTTCAAATGGCAGTCATGGAATTCCAGAATTCTACCCCCAATGATTAGCAGTTAAAAACCAATACACCCCCCCAAAAAAAAAACACCCCACATGTGCACAAAAAAATTCAACAAGTGGAGCTTGCTGAAATCTCCCAGCAGTGAAGTATCTGCATGCATAGCAATTATAACCAGGAACATTAATGCTGAACTCCTAAATTAAGCTCTTGCTTTGGATCCCTTGTTTATTTGAATCTGTGTATATGAAGGGGGATGAACCAAATACAAAGCATTCCGCTTTCATTCTTTTGCTGTGTTTCTCATTAAGAAGCTACTGCAGGGGATTAATTCACTCTGGTGTACTGACACCAGGCTAAACCATTTGACCAAACCTGATAACGATCCTTGCTTTTGACAGCTGTTCACACAGGAAGGGGGCAACTCTCTTATCTCTGTGATTGACCCAAAAGGCTACAGAAATTAAATTAGAATCAATGAACCTTGGCTGAGCAAAACTCCTGGGGGAACCAGCTGGTAGGCTGGAATACAATTTCTTTTGCTCCAACATATCTATATTTCAACCTATGACTTATGATAAATGAAAAGTAGTGTTATAGCCTATGTTTATTAGAATTTGTATGTGTAAGTGAGAAAAAAAGTTTCCTTTCCCATTTTGGGAAATAATGTAGCTGCTTACAGAATCTTCACAGAGGGACCATCTTCTCCCATAGAAACCCACCAAGAAGCTTAAATTGGCACTGAAGACTCTTCTCTGAATTCTGCAGTTTGTTGCTTGGCCAATGGAGAGAGTCTTTTCATTAACCTAATTATGACAAACCCTCCCAAGGGAAAGCTCAAAGGATTAGTGTCTTCTACAAGTGGATGAAGCCTTTTGTTGTTGGTGGTGCATTTGGCATGCCCCCCAATAACTGTTATTGGCCCTCATCCAAGGTGTTCTGGTGTTGTTTATGTGGTTTTTAAAAATTATTTTATGATTTTAAATGTTCTTGTTCAAGTATTTTGATGTTTTTCTCTTCGCCACCCTTGGGTACCTTGATCGGGTGGCATAAAAATGTCTTGTCATAAAAATGTTTTTAGTAACTAAATGTCTGCTGTCTTCATCTTTTTTTCAGTTTCAAGTGAAATCTGTCTTGTACCCAAAAGTGGTGGTGGTGGTGACAGCTGTGGTGATTTTTGTTTAGCCTTTTGTTTAGTCTCATGGTTTTTATTGTTGTGATGGATCCCACAATCAGGTCTCCTTCCCAGATTCCCCTTCTCCCAGCCATCTGAGAACATTGATTCTGGGGTCACGAGACCCATATGGTCTAGTAGCCATGCAGGTCAGGGGGCTGCACTAGGGTTGCCAAGTCCATCTTCCACCCCCAGCAGGGGAGTTTGGGGGCGTTCCTGGAGGGGGCGGGGCATCCCCGATGTGATGATGTCACGTTGGGGATGTCTGTGGGGCCCCCCCTGCCCGCGTGTCGGATCTCCACAAACGGCAGTTCCCTGCACTTAAAGGAGCCGGCGTTTCCCTTTTAAATGCAGGAGCCGGCGTTTCCCCTTTAAGAGCAGCTGCGTTTCCCTTTTAAGAGCACGAAGCTGGCATTTCCTTGCAGCTTGGGAGGAAACACGGGTTCCACACACTTAAAGGGAGAAAGAGGGGTGGGTGTTGGGGGCGGGGCTCCCCCCACCAGCCACCTGGCCCGCGGCAGGTAGACCCCTCCAAAACGGGGAACCCCTGGCAAACCAGGGGGGTTGGCAACCCTGGGCTGCACTGAGAAGGGGGAAGGAATGAATCTGCTCATCCTCCCATAACTGCAAGTCCCAAATCTGCTGACACCAGAGGCAGGCAGGTGATTTTGCTGCCTTCCCCCTCCAGCACTGCAGTCCCCTAATGTGCCTACATCTTATTCTGTGTGGATCATTGGACCCCCGGAATCAACATTCCCAGGCTTGGAAGGGATTGCTTGGCAGAGGGGAATGTGACCATCAGAATCTTCACTGATGCACTGTGAACGCCAACACATTGGGGAATTCCAGACAGGCGATATCTCCCGGTAGGGAACCGGTTCTCAAACGGGTTCTGGTCTGTCATTTCAGACAGAACCCATTTGAGAATCGGTTCCCTACCGCAATGTAACTGCCATTTCATACACAAAAGCTTCTGTCCCATTTAGGAACCGGGACTGAAGCGTTTTACCTGTCAAC
>NW_015173685.1:289741-300570 GCF_001447785.1 Gekko japonicus | reverse complement strand
CGTCTCTAGTCCCCTCTCTTGTTTTTTTTACTTTTTTCTCCCGCCGTTTTTCGCCAGTGCGGGCTTTTTCTTTTGAACGTTCGATTTATAGTGTTATATCGCTATAACGCTATAAATAGAACTTTTTTAAAAATTGATCACCCGCGCGGGAAGAAAACGGCGGGAAAACAAAGCTGTGCAAGTCTGAAATGCCAAACCGCTTCTGATCTGGCTCATTTTTGGTAGGGGCAAGCCATGTGTGAAATGGCAGCCCTGTACCGGTTCACTTCAAAACGGAAGATTACCGGCTTGAAACCAGGTGAAACTGGGTAATGTGAAATTCCCAATTGTTTGCATTGCTTTATTGCTTCATGCAGCTTTGCAACTGTTTTGTTTACTCTTAACCAGGTGAAACTGGGTAATGTGAAATTCCCCATTGTTTGCATTGCTTTATTGCTTCATCCAGCTTTGCAACTGTTTGTTTACTCTTGATCTTCTGCACTTGCTCTAATTTGTTACCTAGATACCAATCCTATGCTGACTTATTTGGGAGTAAATTCCATTCAACTCCATGTGACTTTCTTTAAAGTATACATAGAATTAATCTACAGAGAACCAGAAGTCTTTTTTTTTGAGCCAAAACAAAATTAGAATCTTTTTTAAAACACAGATAACATCATATGTGAATATGAAATGTGAATATGAAACAGTGTTTTTCTTTATGCTGCATAAAGCATAGAAAAATATTTAAATTCTATGTGGTGGAGTTCATTAATATTTTTAATGTTACTTGCAGAACCGGAATGAACTCAAATATTTATATGTCTTATTTATAATTATTTATTTGAATGCCTGATTCATGAAAACACTGGTTAGTTTGCTTTACTTCACTTTGAATGTGACCTTCTCTTTACAAATGGGTGCCTAGACTTTTTGATATGACAGATTTTCTGACAGACTTACATTAGCATATGTACAGGGTTTTCTCACAGGAATGTGTTGTCTCCTCAAGATTAATTATGAGGCATTTTAATGACTCATGGCAGAAGTATAATTTTATAACAGTGACTAAATCTCTGTCCCTCCCACCAGGACTTGGCACTACTTCGTCTCCCCAAGTATCTTCTTTCACACATGCACTCCCCCCCCCCGCATTCATATGCACTCATCAGTACTCTTATTTTATAATCCTCTGACCATTAGTATATTTGTAGTATCATCCTAAGCAGAGGTGCACCCTTCTATGTCCCTTGAAATCAATGTTTCTGCAATGTTCCTGAGAGCCAGTTTGGTGTAGCGGTTAAGTGCACGGACTCTGATCTGGGAGAACCGGGTTTGATTCCCCACTCCTCCACTTGCACCTGCTGGATGACCTTGGGCAAGCCATAGTTCTGTCAGAGCTTTTTTCTAGGGAAGGGAAGGGAAGGGAAGGGAAGGGAAGGGAAGGGAAGGGAAGGGAAGGGAAGGGAAGGGAAGGGAAGGGAAGGGAAGGGAAGGGAAGGGAAGGGAAGGGAAGGGAAGGGAAGGGAAGGGAAGGGAAGGGAAGGGAGTTTGTAAGCCGCTCTGAGACTCTGAGTGAAGGGCGGGGTATAAATCCAATCTCTTCTTCTTCTTCCCTTATATCTTGTTTTGGCAGGATATCTGTGAGTGAAATAGCCATCAAGTGAAAGTTGCTTTGTTGGCTTAGCATCAACCACAAGTAGGAGAAGCAAACAAATGGTACTACAACACAGAAAGACTACCATCTGTTCAGTTAGAAGAGTGAACTAATAATGGCTATTTTTGTGTCTTTTTATTATATATGTTATCATTATCTGTTTCAGTTTACCTTGTTGTGGATAATGATTCTTTTATGGCATTTACAATCAAGCTGGATCCCATGGAGGATTTCTGCTCACAGAGAGGAAGGCAATTTTCTCCCATTCTGGCCTGCCATGACAGACCTTCACCTGCCCCCTCATATGGTTCCTGGGAGGTCCCACACTGTCATCCCACCCCAAAGCAGCATTTTAATATTTATATATTTATTTATCTTCATTTATACCCCACCTTTCTCCCTGATGGGGACCCCAAGTGGCTTCCATTGTTCTCCTCTCCTCCCTTTTTTCCTTGCAACAACACCCATGTGAGGTAGGTTAGGCTCTGATTGTGTGACCAGCCCAAGGTCAAGCAGTGAGTTTCCCTGGCCGAGTGGGGATTCAAACCTGGGTCTTCCAGATCCTAGTCCAACATTCTAACCACTATGCCACATTGCCTCTTCCAATTGCTTAGTTATTTTGGGCTGCTGTAGAAGTTTTAGGGTGGTCCCAAGATACTGTTTTAATATCATTTATAAAATAAATGGCATATATTTACAACCATGGTAATGACATTGAAACACATCTTCGTTTTAACAGGGAAAAAATGTATGCGATGAAAGTGAAACTGATATAAAGACACTGGCAGGCCTGGCACCAAAACAGGGCTCACTCGGTCAGTTGCCAACCAATGCGAGCTGCTGGGGGCCCACTCCCAATTACAGCTTCTGCCAATGAGGGAGGGAGTCTCCCACCCCCCTTCTGCCTCCCTACCCAGCTTTACCAATAAGGGAGGCAGTATCCCTCCCTCTTCCTTCCTTGACTTTCCCTTCACAGTTTGTTTCCTGCACAAAGCAGTAGCTCCTGAGTGCTCTGAAGCATGTGACACAGTCCTTTTTATGCCTTAGCTAGGGCTGCCAAGTGGGGGCGGGGGGCAGGTAAACCCCCGCTTTGGAGGCCCGATTTCCGCCACCGTGAAATCGGGCCCCGGGGGAACCCCGCCCCCTGAAGCGCAGCGTGGGTGCATCACAGGAAGTGACGGAACCACATAGAGCATGTTGGGGGCGTGGCCCTAATTGTTGGAGGGAAAACTCTATGGTTTCCCCTCCAATGATTGGGGCCATGCCCCCAACGTGCTCTACGTCGTGCGTCACTTCCTGTGGCGCTCACTTACCTCGGCAGCTCCCGGACCGAAGGAACGCTCCCCCGCCGGTGAGTAAGAACGACTTGGTAACCCTAGCCTTAGCCCGCTAGTTTGTGCCAGCCATCATCGATTCCTGTAATCAGCAGCACATAAGGCACAAACTTTTTTTGGGGGGGGTCTTATTTTTGCTTGGGGCAGGGAAGTGTTCAAGGGTGGTTGGAAACAGAAGGGGTGGGTGGTAGCAATAGTCTCTGTATTCTAAATTTCACAATGGACTCATGACAGTTTTTACATGGGGGGGGGGAGAGCACCACAAGCCCACAGTGGATCAGGGCATTGTGGCACTGCAAAATCTCTGTAGAATGGTGATGACGACTTGGTGCTGGCCACAATTTTGTCTTCTCTTTTAGCTGGTCTGGGGGGGTGTTATTTTCTGTATCTGTAGGGGTAAGCCCCCACCTTCCCTCCCCACCTGTCTGAAGCAAAAATGTCACCCTTGCCCTACATGCCAGGCAGGTTGTATCTGGGAAGGAAGAGTGTGTGGGCACATGCTCACTAGGGTTGCCTACTCCACTTTGGAAATTTCCTGGAGATTTGGGGGAAGGAGCCTGGGAAAGGTGGGGGAGGGACATTCAGTTAGATAGAATGCCATAGAGTCTATCCTCTGAAGTAGCCATTTTCTCCAGCAGAAGTGATCTCTGTAGTCTGGAGATCACTTGTAATCGGAGGCCTCCAGGTCTTACCTGGAGGTTGGCAACCTTATGGTGTTCCAGCCTGAGTGCCTGTAGCTATCCTTGAGTCCTCCTACAGCAGTTACATGGAGCCAGACCAGAGCAGGGATTTGGGCTTTTGGGGGCAGTGAGTTCAATGGAAGTTGGTGTTGAGAATCAAAGGGGCCATCTATCCAAGAAACAAGAAAATACACTATTCTGTGAGTACACCCTCATTTCATGCTCAGAGGAAAAAACAGACACTTTTGTGGTGATACATTGGTGGAGGAATTCACACATGGCACACTGCAACCCAGGAAAGTGAGTGGGATAAATAATTGGGGGGGGGGTTTAGAGTAAATCTTCATGCATTTACAAGACTCTGTTCTTAATGTATAAATTAAGGAAGGGGATATCTGGTTTTAAACCAAGAATAGATTATTGCTTATCCTTCTTTGTAGAATGATCCCTTGTACAGACTTTGCCCTACATTATATCATTAGATATTCCAGTTGGGTAGCCAGTCCATTTCAGCAAAACTAAAAAGGAGTCCTGCAGCACATCAAAGCCTAACTGATCAATTTGTTTATATAGTTTCCTTCACCATTTGAGGGTTAGCTCCTTCTTTTGGGGATAAGGAAATGCCCAGAGACAATGACATTCTAGCTCCAGGCTCCTCTATTCCAGCTCCCAGCTGCACAGGGGTAGCAAATGTAGATCTAGGGGGCTGAACCTTCCCCTTACTTACAGCAGCAACTCACCCCTTCTAATAATTATTCAAAACCAAAGACTTTTATTTTGTGGCATTATATTTTTTTCTTTAAAAAGGAAGCTTCTTTTTAATATAAGAATATTTCTTCTCTTATAAAGATGTGGCAACACATCAACTTATCTCAAAGCTGTAATGCTTCAAAGTCCATCCATCGAATCCAGTCAGCTTTGACCATTAATTCCCCCATCGGATTTTTCAGCAACACTGGTGCCCTTATCATGGTAACCTGATGGAAAGTGCCATCAAGTAGTAGCCGAATTATGGCAACCCCCATAGAGCTTTCAAGGCAAGAGACATTCAGAAGTGGTTTGCCATTGCCTGCCTCTGCATCACAACCCTGGACTTCCTTGGTGGTCTCCCATCCAACTACTAAGCAAGGGCAACTCTGCTTAGCTTCCAAGACCTGATGAGACTGAGCTAAACTGGGCCATCCAGATGAGGGCCTAATGATGTTTACCTACCTCTTTAAAGGTAAAGGTTCCCTTGCTCAAAAGCCAGTCGAGTCCGACTCTAGGGTTGCGGTGCTCATCTCCGTTTCAAAGCCAAAGAGCCAGCGCTGTCCGAAGACGTTTCCGTGGTCATGTGGCCGGCATGACTAAACACCAAGGCGCACGGAACACTGTTACCTTCCCACCGAAGTGGTACCTATTTATCTACTTGCAATTCCTTGCTTTCGAACTGCTAGGTTGGCAGGAGCTGGAACTAGAGATGGGAGCTCACTCCGTCATGTGGCAACTTGGGTCTTGAACTGCTGAACTACCGACCTTCCACCGCCTGCAGTTCAGCGTCTTAACCACTTGAGTCACCGCAGCTCACCTACCTCTTTAGGAGAGGTTTAATTAACTCTCTGTGAACATAACAACTTGCTTGAAGCAAGTACAGGAAAGTGACTTGAGGGAGTTTCTATTTATTTTAGGAATGTGCTTATTATAAGGAGGTAAAAGCTTCTGAACTTAAACATTCTGATTGAACTTACATGTTTCTGATGCTCATAATTCATACCGCTAAAATCCTCATAGAAATCTGAGCTTAGTAAGAGGGTCAAAGAAGTTTCAGTTAATTATGGGGGAAACCTCATTTTCATTACTTGCTTTGAAGGCATTCTTGAAAAGAAAGCATCTCCACCTAGTGAAGGAGCCTGCTTATGGCCATGGAGTATGCGTAGATATATACACATGCCCTTCCAATCAAGTCCAGTAGACTCAAAGAAAACTAGCTAGAAAAAGTGGCTGTTCATGTACCTTCATCTGTCCTCACATTAAGGAACTGCAGGCGCAGGTAAGGTCGCATGTGTCCTGAAAACAATCTCCCATTTTCTGCAGAAATGAATACTGGAAGGATAAGAGCCCTGATGCTTTCATGTTCCTTTTAGATCAGCTGGTACCAATGGGACTTAAAGAAGTAGAAAGAGTTTCACTCCATCTTCCAGGCACAAGGCCAGTAAACAACAACACATGAGATTATCCCAGTGATACCTGCCTCTCCTAGAAGGAAATAGGAGATCACTTAAGAGGCCACTGCAACATTGCTAGAGTCTCTGGGGCATTTTATTTTTTTAATTCAGCATGTTCTGAGCACATGTCAACATGATGCATAACACACTCAGCCTGATGCCTGATGCCTGATGCCTGATGTGAACTACACAGGTTCAAAAGCAGAACACATATGCTCGTGTGGCCAGTTTTTAAGGAAGCACAACCTATCCGTGATTATCCTGGTGAATATGCAATCCAAACAGTCCTGTACATTGTAAATGTGGTAAACATTCGTTACTTGACCATCCACTGCAAACTCCAAAAGCTTTTCAAATTGAGAGTGACTCATTAATGAGAACATAAGAAGGGTTTGATTCAACAGAGAACCAGCACTGCAGAAAATGGAAGTTTCGTTTTCGATCACTTGTTCTGTGAACATTACAGTCATACCCCTGAACTTCTTTTGTCACAGAACTGTGCACCCATCAAATCTTCCAGCCAAAGGCTGCCCACCTGGATAGATCTTTACAAGAAATTCAGGAAGTAATCAGATAATGAACCTCTACGGTCCACAAACACTAAGTAAACATTTTCCCCTTATCTCCCCGGTGCCAGCAGATACCACAGGCACTGAGGATAAACAAACAAAAATCCTCAGTGTCCCGTGGTGTCTGCTGACACCAAGGAGATAAGGGGAAATGTTTCCTTTGTGTCTCTGGACTGCAGAGATTCATTACCTGATTACTTCCTGAATTTCCTGTAAAGATCTATGAAATCTGAAGGTAGAAGATCAGAGCAAAAACTGAAGATGAACCATGGAACAGGGCACAGTCAGGATGGAACGAAGAAAAGCTCTTCATTGCTGCTGGACCTCTTATTAGGAAGAGGGCTTCTATGAAGGAATCATATATTGTAATTGCCACACATGGCTCATCTGTGGATACATTGGCTTATTGGGCCCATGTGGCAAAAAGAGAGATTTTCTCCAAATTTGGTGGACCTCCTCAGAGTTCCAAAAATCTTAAAACCCCAGTAAAAAGTGGGGGGAGGGGTGAAAAAACTAACATGTAGCATTGATGCAGTGGGGGAGAGGAAGAAGACAGAGGCCCCGGTCACACGAGAGGTTTAGGGCTGGGAGAGGGACGGATCAGGGACGGAGCAAAAGGGCGCGATCCCACCGCAACATCTGGGAAGCATTGTGTGCCCGTCCCCGATCCAGCCCTTCCGGCGATCAGGGCTCTAGTCGGGGGGGAGCTCTCAGGTACGGAGCTCCGGAAGAGAACCTCTAGGGGGCGGGGCGGTCACGTGGTGAAGCCCCGCCCCCTTCTTTACTCCGCCCTCTGCTTCGATCCTCATTCCATTTGGGAATGAGGATGAAGCAGGAGGGTAAGTAGCCGGGCCTTCTGACACACTTCCGGTGATGTCAGGGGGTGTGGCCTTCTGTCACTTCCGGTGATGTCAGGGGGCGTGGCATATGCAAATAAGTTATGCTAATGAGTTATGCTAATGAGCTCCGGCAGCTCTTTTTCTACAACAAGACGCCTGCCGGCGATAATACGCACCAAAAAAGAACCACCTACCGAGGTGGTTCATTCTGAACAGCCACATCAAAGCTGGCCGTGGGATCGCTGGCGCGTTCTTCCACTGGCGCATCCCTGGGTCCTGGCCGAACTGCGCATGCTCAGACATGTGCAGTTCGGCAGCCTCCCGTGGCTTCCTCCCCGTGCAATTGCACGACAGCTCACGGGATCTATATGATCCCGCCGCCGCGTGCCTATTTTGGTGTTTGTCCCTCGTGTGGCAGGGACCAGAGAAAAGCAGCACTGAAGAGGTGGCTACATGAGAGGAATCCTCCCCCCCCAGTTCTAAAGCTGCTTTCCCCCACAGTCTGGCCAGTTAGAAGCTGGCAGGACAGCAACTGAGCCAGTGGCTCCGGAGGCAGGGCTGTGAAGGAGCCTCCTCACCCACTCACAGACTCTCATAGTGCTCTGAGACATTGTCTTCCTTGGCCCACAAGATGTAATGATAATAGAAGGCAAAAGCCTCACTGATACCAGGCTGAGGTGCTGTCCATAATGCACGGTGAAGGCCTATTAATCTCCCCTGTGAAGCCTCAGTGCTTTGCTGAATTGCTGACTCAACAAAGTGGCAACTGTGTTTGAGGGAGGTGAAACCCACCAAACCCTTAATAAGAAACTGGGCTGGGCTCCCTTGAAGTGAAGTTAGTTCACCTGGGAAAGGCACCCGTCCCCTCTCCCAGCATGCTGCTACAGATTGGCCTTGGAGTTAGCATATCCCAGATGCACCTATAACTATAGTTCTGTCATATGAGTTACGATT
Organism: Gekko japonicus; assembly: GCF_001447785.1. NCBI lineage: Eukaryota > Metazoa > Chordata > Lepidosauria > Squamata > Gekkonidae > Gekko > Gekko japonicus. The sequence continues at coordinate 292,354 of NW_015173685.1, read as the reverse complement.
TGGCTGCAGTCCTCAGCTCACGTATTGTAGATTAGTTAGGGTAAAATTGATAAAGCAGTGTGGAATCATGTGGGTTGTAGCTCTTGTCTATTTTGCACGCAGGGGCAGTATAAATTGAGAGCCCGCATATATCTGTGGTAACATTCTTCTTTCAAATGTCTTTTCTACCTGTCACATTAAAAAAAAAAAAAAAGTAAAGATTACATACGCTTTGGTAGACAAAGGTGGAGAAAGAGAGAGCAGAGAGCTGGCGCCCAGCCTTCATCAGTGGCAAGACGTTAATTTTGATTTATATCTATAGCGCTTAGTCCCTTTTGCCCTGACAGGACTGCCTGCTCCACTTTTCTGTAAACAACAGTCTGAGTCCATCAATCTCCGAAAAGTGGACGATTTTTACAAGCTGGTGATAGATTCGTACAAGCTGACAAATTGGTCTTCTGTTGCCTTTTGTCGGAAGGGCACTTTGGTAAGCTAAGAATTAGCCAATAAAAGAGTTATCAGGAGCTCTGCATGCTGAAATCTGCCACTTTGAAAGCATGAAATAGAAGGCAAGTGGGGAGGAGAGATACAAGTTACAGAAAAAAAATGTAGTGGTGTTCAGGATCTCCTTGAGATGTATTGTTGGCCTTGTTCAAATTCTGTTTGTTTTCCCAAAAATGCCTTGAATGTTTCTCCTGAATCTCCCTCACCACTTGAGGTGAAATTTGGTGTCAAGTCTAGTCCCAGACCTTATCACCTTGCCCCATTGAGTGGAAATAGGGTTGCCAGGCTAGCAACCAGCAAGGGGTAGGCGGTGGGGACATGCCTGGGGAGGCATCACAGGTGTGATGATGTGGTATCATGAGGAAAAACCAGAACTGATGGCAGTTTGCTCTTTTGTTGTTCAGTCGCACAGTCGAGTCCGACTCTTCGCGACCCCATGGACCAGCTCCCGCCAGGCCCTCCTGTCCTCTGAAGTTTGCTCAATTTCATGTTTGTTGCATCTATGACACTGTCTAACCATCTCATCCTTTGCCATCCCCGTCTTCTTTGACCTTCAGTCTTTCCCAGCATCAGGGTCTTCTCCAGTGAGTGCTCCCCTCTCATTTGCTCTAGGAATTTCCAAAAACTGTACAATAAAGCAACGAAGTTTCCGGTTGGTCATAGAACTACCTACCATCCTGGAAGTAGCATCATCACACCTGCAATGCTGCTGTTTGTTCATCCAGCACTGGTGGGAAGCTGCTGGACTGTTTTGTCAACTATTGTTAAATGATCAATTACAAACATTTAGCTTAATTGAAAACTTGTTCGGCAACGAATCAAGTTTGCAGGTGTTTGAAAGAAAACAAGGATTAAGAAGGCAGCACTTCTTAGCAGAGGTGTTGATCCTTCACTCTCACACAAGAGGGAATTTGTTTTCTTAAGTGTCACCAACTCCAACGTATATATGTGTTACCTAAAAACAAGTAGGTTTTTTTCCTTTCAGAAACATTTTATTACTATGCAAATATATGCAGAATTAATCTAGTACTCAATTAAAATGCAGCCTTACTAATCAACTCGCTTCTACAAATTGATACCCAAAGCACATACTTGACAAGCAACGTGCAATAATGTTTATTGTGCGTAACTGGTAGAGCATGTGATGTGTCAAAAGCCATTCCTTCCTCTCGGTTTGAAATCTGGTAAAAACACTGAAGAAGATTTATCTAAACATTTTTGCATACCCAATTAACATGATCCTCCCTTTTATTCTTATAGAGAACAGTCTGGAAAAAAAACCACACAAGTTTTATTTGGAGTATATTCCTTACCCGTGGCCAAATTCCAGCAGGTTACCAACAACATCAGACCCCTCCTCCCACTGAGCAGTTGTTTATAGGCTAAAAAAGCCCTCCCCAATTATAGGCTAAAAAAGCTACATCACCCCAATATCTTAAGTGCAGGGCACTGCTTGGTCCAAAGTGGAACAAGATGGATGCCAGTCAGGCAGAGGCCTGGGGGGAAAACAGTTTTCAAGGCACAAGTCAGAGTAACTGGCTGTCTACTACCCCTTCCTTGCCCTGGAGAGATGCATGACATAGAGCAATGTGTCACCCAGGAGCTATTGATTCACTCAGAATAACCCCTTCAGCACACAAGCCTGATTTCCCCTTCATCCATTACCCTTGATTAAGCAACACTTAAGTCTATTCACCTTCCCCTATTACTCTTCCCATCTGGTCCTTGTAGGGCCATCAAGACTCTCACACACCTTTGTCTACCTCCAGTAGAATGATCAGCTCATTGTCTTCTGGCAGTGAGTTAACCTTCCTCAGGATACGTTTTGCCCCATAAATATGTCACCATCTGCCCCAGCAGTGTATGTGTGTTCTTGGATCCTCCTCACACGCTCACTTGCATGTGGGTCCTCTCTTGCTTCCCAAACGGCTGTCCATTACCTCTCCGACTTTGCAGCTTCCATGGACCACTTCAAGATTGGTAACTATCACCCATCTCTACAACACTTTCCTCCCTGATTTTCCTAGTTAGCTCTTGTGTTTCGTGTACATCCTTGTTTTATTCAGGGGAAGGGGGGTTGTTCCAATAAACTGTGTGGGTTTTTTTTTTTTGTTTCTTTAAAAACCCTTC
>NW_015173685.1:272563-289682 GCF_001447785.1 Gekko japonicus | reverse complement strand
CTCTTTTGTTTCGTGTACATCCTTTTTTTATTCAGGGGAAGGGGGGTTTTTCCAAAAAACTGTGTGGGTTTTTTTTTTTTTGTTTCTATAAAAACCCTTCCCATAAATAACAGCCCAGTTATTTCTGACAGCTCTCATAGCAACAAATCCCTGAATACATAGGTGGAGATCTCAGTTGCCCGCTAATACCCCCAAACTAAGTGAAGACTGCCTACTTTGGGTGCTTTGAGTGCCAAAGGTGCTTTGCTTCACATCTCCCAAAACCATTTTTAATCACAAAACTTTAATATACACTTTCACATGAGGTGGATTTTTTGGGGGTAGATTCCACTCCCCCTTTTTATATTTTGCAGTTCACACCAGTTCTGTGGAATGTTACCAGGCCATCTCTACAAAGCGAGGGGGGGGGAGAGACATTTGCTCTCCAGAGTATTTATAAATAACTTCCTCTGGATTATTATTTTCTTGGGAAAAGTTTACCCCAATATTGTTGTATTATCTGGGGTAAAAAACTACTCCAGCTGCAAAAATCAATCACCTTTTTTCTGGGGTTTATATGACAGGTACTTTTTGCTTACAGAAAGAAAAACTGTATGTAGTGTATGGCTCTATTTCAGGGACACTGTTTACTAATGTACAGGTGACTACATCCAGAAAGGAAAGGGCTGTAGAGCCACTTCTGTATGCACTCTGCCAAAAAAAACAACCCACAACTAGGAAGGAATTTCACCCCAGATGGCTGAAAAATAGTTTTAAGCATTTCTTCTGTGAAAGTTTGTTTTTCATAACCTCACACATACAAAGAGCTACCCTCTGCTCACAGAAGGACACAGTCTCAAGATGTTCAAGCAAACTTAAATTCCATCAGAATCAATAGAACTGACAGTCCCAGTGCTTTTCTCTTTTTTTGGAGATAAATAAATTCCAGTTCACATGTGGGTTGTGCCCATACCCACCAGTTTCCTCCTGCAAATCCCCACCAGGATGTTCTTGAGGGTTTTCTACATCCCAGCAACAATATTTTGAAGGGCTGTTCGGAGAAATTATCTTTTGGAGAATTAATCCTTTGCCCAAATCTGCCTTATGTATGACAGGGGCCTAAGGGGTTCTTGGCGCCAGTGTATACAGAGATCAGAACCAGAATAGACACTCCTTATTCCCCATAAAAGAGACAACACAGATAGATGTTTAAAGAATAAATGTTGTCTTTACTAAGTAATATTGAAATTCACAAGCATACACAAAACTGATACACACTCACAACCACACAAGATCCTTTAGGTACAATAGAAATAGAAGGCAATCAGTATGGAAAATAATAAAGCTTTAACTAATTGGAGGTAAACACATAAAAGGATAATGGTTAATACTTATCTGATCCATAGAGAGGTTGATCTTCTCAATGAAGAATGCGGGAACACAAGATCTAGCTACAGGGACACTACTTCACACGGATGGAACCAGCCAACACGTGTGGGCTCCCTTGTAGGCCTCCAAGAGAGCACGTGAGAATTACCTGTAGTAGAACTTGAGTGGCCTAGGCGGGGAAAAATGACTAGCTAGCAAGCTTGCTGGCTGACTTGCTGGCAGAACTTAAGTTGCAAAGGTTGGGGGGGAGATGGCTAGCGAAGAACAAAGGTTGCGCCTCGCCTTTTAAAACCTAGTTTGGGGGTTGGCATCAGTGCCAACCTCCTGTCCTTAGTCCGTCCCATTCCCTATGTCTATTGGCCATTAGGATGTGACATATCTACCTAGAGGGAGTGGGCAATATTCAAATCTTAACCTATACCTCAATGGAACCACTTGGTCAAGGTGTCAAAGTTGCATTGCCATGGAAGCCTTTGATGTGTAGATGCTCTAGCTGGTACCAGGCAGTAAACAGGAAGAAGTCACTTCCAGATGCAAACCAGATACAGAGGGTTACGTGTTGACCAGAAATTCCTTTGGGGTGGAAAACCTGTTGTTTCAAGAGTTCTCTTTGCTGAGCGTAATGGAGAATGCCTTCTTGTTCCCAAGGCAGGATGGGTAGGTGTGGGTGTGTGTCTTCATTAGCATACTAGTGCAGGCAGCACATTGGCACAGCAGCTTCCAAATGCAGGTAGACTCAAAGCAAGCAGACCACACAGCATTTCCAAAACCCATACACAAATGCAAGTACATTCTCATACACATAAGCATCAGCAAAAAACAGATAAAAAGCAGATTTAAGCACATTTGCTAACAGGGCTCAGTAAGCTGCAGCAGGAGAGGAGGAGGAGGAGATTGGATTTATACCCTGCCCTTCACTCAGAGTCTCAGAGTGGCTTACAAACTCCTTTCCCTTCCCCTCCCCACAACAGACACCCTGTGAGGTAGGTGAGGCTGAGAGAGCTTTGAGAGAACTGCTCTTTCAAGGACAGCTCTGACAGAACTATGGCTTGCCCAAGGTCATCCAGCAGCTGCAAGTGGAGCAGTGGGGAATCAAACCTGGTTCTCTCAGATTAGAGTCCGCGCACTTAACCACTATACCAAACTGGCTTTGATCTTTGATTTCTAACCCCCAGGTAGGGTCTGGAGTTCTCCTGGAATTCCAAGTGATCTGCAGACTACAGAGATCAATTCACCTGGGGAATATGGAGGCTTTGCAAGGTAGATTCTGTGGCATCACATCTCTGCTGAGCTCCTTGTACTCCACGAGCTCCCTCCTTCCAGGCTCTGTCCCAGACCTCCAGGAATATCCCAACCAGGAGTTGGCAGCTTTCTTAATGGTATGATTGTATACAGGCTATTATCTGTTAATTCTTAGAAGACTCTCCTGTAAAGTAAAAAGGTTCCCTTGCTTGAAAGCCAGTCGAGTCCGACTCTAGGGTTGCGGTACTCATCTCCGTTTCCAAGCCGAAGAGCCAGCGCTGTCCGAAGACGTCTCCGTGGTCATGTGGCCGGCATGACTAAACACCAAGGCACATGGGATGCTGTTACCTTCCCACCGAAGTGGTACCTCTTTATCTACTTGCAATTTCTTGCTTTCGAACTGCTAGGTTGGCAGGAGCTGGAACTAGAGACGGGAGCTCACTCCGTCATGCGGCAACTCGGGTCTTGAACTGCTGAACTACTGACCTTCCACAGCCTGCAGTTCAGCGTCTTAACCACTTGAGCCACCGCAGCTCCTGTAAACGAGATCAGTATTATAATCTCTATGGTGTAAACAGTGATCTTAGACTGAGAAGTTGTGGCTTGCCTGACCTGAGGTTGCCAGTCAATTCAAAGCAGTGGAGAGAAGGGATCTGGAGACATTCTGATTTTATTTCTACTTTTATTTCTAAATGGGCACTAAAACTCTTCTGTTGTTGATATGTTGGCCAAGCTGCTTCCCAAGGAGGAACTAACCTGACCTAATAAGACTCCAGCCTTCAGGAAGGAAGCAAAGCCCTTGTGCAATTCAGAAATCAGCATTCATGTCCGGAGAGCAAGCTGCTTCTAAAGACATGGGAACGGGGGCTGGCTGAAAATTTAGCAACCATATTTGTGAGAGGTACTTTGAGAAGGAGCTCAGAAGTTCAACTCAAACATCAATCTTTTGCTTTCAAAGGAAGATATCTCATGTCTCCAAGCCTGGAAGTGAGGGAGGGTGAAAGAACAGACCACATCCTCCTCCTCTGCGGAGCTCTTTCCCGTTCCCCGGCCCCACCCCCTCCCCCACCAGCGCCTCCTCTGGGCTCTGCGCCCACCCAGTTTCCAGGCCAGCAGAGGCTTTCTGCTGTCCTGGGGCCATGGCAGCTCGCCCCATTGCCCTGCCTGCCTTCCTCCACCCAGTCTCTTCCCCCACCTGGCCTTCTCCTTCCATGGAACCACAAGGGAGGGAGGAAAAGCAGGTGATCACCAGTTACTCTGCCACTGACTTCCCCATCTGGCCTCTTCCCCTGTGAGCTCCTCTCCTCTGCCATTGCTGCCAGGTCCTGCACCACATAGCTCATGGGGCACTTGCAGCTCCTTGCCTGCCTGTGCCCATGGTGACTCACCCCATTTTCTGGCCTGCCTTCACCCAGTCTGGCCCCAGTCCATAAAGGAGGCAGGAAGAGAACAGGTGGCTCCAGAATGGCAATGGCTGACTCCTTCTTCACACCTGGCTCAGGCACGGTGGCTTGGAGGCACTCCCAGGTTCACGTGTGCCCAGATCATTGTCTAGCTCCACTAGTGTTGCACTCAGGTCTGTGCACAGCTAGGGTCCATGTGTGCCCACCCTGGCATCTCTGTGCATGCCTGCCCCAGACTATCTCCTCCCCTCTGTTTCTCTGGCTCAGTGGGGTGGGCTGGTGCTCAGGTTTTGGTGAGTCCCCCCCCCAAAAAAAAGTGCAGGTACTCAGTACCAGTGTATATCATCACAAAAATAGCCTATGAATAAATGCAATGAGCTCTGACCCTCCAGAACAGAGGTAGATGTTCCTTTCAAGTTTGTTTCATACTGCTTGGGATGCCGTGAGGTAAGAGACTGTCAATTCAATCTTCAGCATGACCCAAGCACATTATACATTGAGTTTGAGACCTAACATATTGACTGCTTCCTCCTATTTTGACACATTAAGGTTTCGATGATAAATGAGATGTGATTTGCCTTTTTGTCCGCTGCTCTTTTTAAAAATCAGATTAGTCTTATTTCACTCTCTGAGTCAGCTCGGCTGTTACTTCATCTGTTAAAAGAAGATTTCCTACTTTTCAAAATATGTCTTATATTTGAGGTTCTAAGGGCACGGCTTGTGGTTTCCTTTGGAACACTGGGATCTTGCGGTATTCTTGTAACAATGTCATTTACACATAGATAAGTTACACATACACAATGTTATTTACACATACATACACACCTCACAACAGTCTCTCTCTGCTTCTTTCTTTGTCTGTTCCAAACAAAACCTTCCCTCAGCTGCTTAACAAAGAAGAAGAAGAAGAGATGAGATTGGATTTATACCCAGCCCTTCACTACCCAAAGGTGTCTCAGAGCAGCTTACAAACTCTTTTCCCTTCCCTTCCCCACAACTGACACCCTGTGAGGTAGGTGGGGCTGAGAGAGCTCTGACAGAAACTGCTCTTTTTCAAGGACAGCTCTTATCAGAGCTATGGCTTGCCCAAGGTCATCCAGCCAGGTGCAAGTGGAGGAGTGGGGAATCAAACCCAGTTCTCCCAGATTAGAGTCTGCGCACTTAACCACTACACCAAACCGGCTCTCCAAACCACTACACCAAAGGGCAACACTCCTAACAACACCCATGAAAGAAACATCAAGTGACCATCCTGAATCACCAGCATAATCAAGAAATGATCAAGCAGCAGTTGGGCCAATATAAGAAAAGCTACTTTTAACCCTCAAACCCCAACATGCATTTTTACTATGGAAGTTCATTTATTTGGTGAATGAGATCATGTTAAAAGAAACCATGTGAACTCCTACAGTTTGAATGGAATCAGTGAAGTTTCCAAACTCTGATGGAGCTCTGGAGCCAGTTTGGTGTGAGAGCCAGTTTTTTTGTAGTGGTTAAGTGCGCAGACTGTAATCTGGGAGAACCGGGCTTAATTCCCCACTCCTCCACTTGCACCTGGCTGGATGACCTTGGGCAAGCCGTAGTTCTGATAAGAGCTGTTCTTGAAAAAGAGCTGTTTCTGTCAAGAGCTCTCTCAGCCCCACCTACCTCACAGGGTGTCTGTTGTGGGGAGGGGAAGGGAAAGGAGTTTGAAAGCCACTCTGAGACTCCCTTGGGTAGTGAAGAGCGGGGTATAAATCCAATATCTTCTCTCCTTCTTCTACTACAATGATAGAATTTGAATCTGAATCAGTGCGTCCTTCAGTTACTGTGTGCGTGTCACGGTTCCCTCAAAGCTGCACTAGGGGGTGCCGGTGCACAACATTTCAGAAGCCAGCTCAGAGGATTTCTAGTTCCGCTCACAACCAAGCCTCTATAGGAAACAGTGGAGGATGGGGGCACCTCCTTCTGGGGTTCATAGAATTGGACCCCCTGGTCCAATCTTTTTGAAACTTCATGAGTTTTTTGAGGAGAGGCACTAGCAGCTAATTTGGTGCCTCTACCTCAAAAATGCCCCCCAGAGCCCCAGATACTCCTCGATCAATTCTCTTTTTTTTCTTCAAACCCGCAGAGGGTTTTTTAAATTATTTTTTATCACTACAAAAACTACAACAGAAAACAGGGAGGGGAAACTACATATACGGGATAAAGAAAAGAACCCACTACTAACTAAAAGCCCAAGAGAGGAGATCCTCCAACTAGCTTAGTTACATCAAGTCTTCTCATCATTGATCCCTTTATAAACTGAGTCAAACATTTATAACACTTTTCCTTTAAAGCCTAAATTTAAACTGTCTAGAAACAGTACCCCCGATCATCCCATAACATAAGTCTCAAAGGCACATTTCAGAGTCCTTCAGCCTTTACTTCTCCTTTCCCCTTCTCTTCCGCAGCTTGTAAGGACTTTTTGGGGCTGCTGCCCCTTGCTCTGACAGAGAGTCCTCACCGGAAGAACCAGAGTCCAGTTCACCACTGGACTTGCTGTCCTCTTCTTTTTCCCGTCCTCTGGCCTTCCCAGCTGAACCCTTAGGAATTCTTGAGCTTTCAGAACAGAGTCAATCTTTTCTTTTTTGTCTTTAATCTTAAAAGTGAGGCCTTCTGGAAATAGCCATTTATATCCAATTGAGTTTGTCTGAAGAAAAAGTACAAGTTCTTTGTACTTCTTTTTCCATTGTCTTACTTCAAATGGAATATCCTTTTGCGTTCTGATGTTATTTCCCCCCACTTTCAGGGGTGTTCCAGCAACCGCTTTCAGGATTGTATCCCTCACATGCCTCTTTGAGAATCTTACCACAATTTCCCCAGGCAGATTATTTTTCTTTATGTAACCTGAATATGATCTATAGACCACGTCCATGTCATTAAGCAATGATTCCGCCTTCATTTCTGTTGCTGGAGCTAGCAGTTCACTCATCACTTCTTTAAGATTCTCCCCTCTGTTCTCTGGCACGCCCTGGAAATGGATCATATTGGCCTTTTCCATTTGGACTTGCAACAGTTGATCTTTCATGGAGATTTGTTTCCTTTCAGGCTTTTGCATGATAAATAGGTACCACTTCGGTGGGAAGGTAACAGCGTTCCGTGTGCCTTGGTGTTTAGTCATGCCGGCCACATGACCACAGAAACATCTTCGGACAGCGCTGGCTCTTCGGCTTTGAAACAGAGATGAGCACCGCAACCCTAGAGTCAGATTCAACTGGCTTTTGAGCAAGTTAAAGGAACCAGAGCAGAGAAGGGTTTAAAAAACAACAACAACAGTCGACAACCTAACATGCACACTTCCACAGAGAGGGAATTAAATCAATTCCCAAATCTCCTTCCACTTCCCCTGATAAAAATCTATAGCTAGTTTTCTTTTATCACTTGCTCCAAGCACAGTTCCATTAAAAGCAATTCTCTTGCCTGCAAAAAAAAAAGTGCGACTTTTCACACTTTAACAGCTGCCCACCAGAATATCAAGCCCAGAGATTCAAACACCTGGAGTTAGTTTTTGAGTGGGGCAACAAGGGCTCTTCAAAAGATTGAGGTGGCTATGAGAAATTGAGATGGAGTGTTATTAGTCCAGAGACATGAAGGCTGGAATGGAATCTGAAAAAGTGTCAAACGCTTTGGAAGTGCTTGGGGACCTGACCCAAGATCAAGTTACCAGAAAGAATATGTGACAGAACTCGTTGGGGCCAGCCTTTTGGAGTGTTGCAAAAAGAAAAATAGGTCGATAGCTTTCTCCAGTCGGCATGCTAGATTCAGGTACAGGATCTCTGTTTGCACCTGTGGTTCTGCATTACAGTTGCCAACCTCCAGGCAGGGCCTGGAGATCTCCCAAAATTACAATTGGTTTCCAGATGACAGAGATCTTTTCCCCTGGAGGAAATGGCTGCTTTGCAGGGTAGACTCTGTGGCATTATACCCAGGTGAAGTCCTTCCTGTTCCCATACCCTGCCCTCTTTAAGCTCCACCCTCTCAAATATTTAGGAATTTCCCAACCCAGAGATAGCAACCCTGTTCTGCAAGCGTACCAGATGGAATAATTAGCTTTGTCTGAAACTATCTCAGGTTTTAATGACTATCCCAGTGTGGTCTTGGCAGTTCTGATTCTATAGCATCACTGAAACTAATCATGCATGTCATTTTCCCCTGAAGGAAATGGCTGCTTTGCAGGGTAGACTCTATGGCATTATACCCAGGTGAAGACCTTCCTGTTACCAAACCCTGCCCTCTTTAAGCTCCACCGCCTCAAATATCCAGGAATTTCCCAATCCAGAGATAGCATCCCTGTTCTGCAAGCGTACCAGATGGAATCATTAGCTTTGTCTGAAATTATCTCAGGTTCTAATGACTATCCCAGTGTGGTCTTGGCACTTCTGATTCTATAGCATCACTGAAGCTAATCATGCATGCCGTGCCTTGGTGGGAGCCCCCTGTAAGCCACTCTGGCTTTGGAAATGAGAGAGTGGGATAGAAAGACAATAAATAAGTACAATAATGTATAATGCTTTGAAGCAAGTAAAATCCCCATATTTTCTGTAAACTGCTGACTACAGGAGACTGAAAGACCAGAATCATCTAAGTAGACCTGCAATCTACAGACCATTGAACATTTCAATTTGCCACAAAGTATGACATGGGAATCAACAAACATGCCTTCTTTCATTTCTGCTTGTTTCTGTATATGAAGGTTTAGCTTTGCCCATGTTCATTGAGGGTATTCATGATTCATTTGTGGGTTTTTGTTGTTGAAATGTATACCCAGTTAATTATTTTGACAAATGTGTACATTTTATGTTAAATGTTCAATGCATGGAAACAGAGAATGATCTGAAAATATTCACTGGATCAATTCACGCAAGCAGGGAGACCTGAAAGTGCGACAGGGATTTTTGATTCAGACTTTTCATTGTCTTGATCTTTCCTGTTTTGATATGCAAAAATGAACTGAACTAATAGGGCCCAGATGCTCATGAACAGCTGAATACTTCATTGAAAAACTGGCTCCCTATTTGCAACCAGCAAGCAGAATGTGAGCAGATCTTGTGGGTGTTCAATTGCACCTAATTTCTACTGACCCATATGCAGATTGTCCCACCCTCCACTAACACAGAGCACTTAAATTCCTCAGGAAAATGTCTCCAGGGTTTACCTATGCCAGGAAGGGGAAGGAAGGAAGATTTGTATTCAAGACATGAGGCTCTCACTACTGTGATGGAGCTCTGCTCTCCACAAGAACTGTCAAATCCAATATATTGAGGGCTCTTGCAAAGCCCATCTGATGCATTATGTCTCACTGGAGACGAAGAATGCTGTATGCATGCCCCTGTTAGCAAGCCATGTCACAGAGCACTCCCTGTGCATTTTGATCATGATGGTATTGGCAGTGGAGGCCAACCAGAGGCAGGCTTCATCTGGAAATGTGAGCTTGTGACAGATCTATCAATCCAGAGATAGGGGTGAACAAAGATGGACAGAACAAAAGCAAACAAAATGAAGCACTTCTTTCAAGCCTCCAAGCCAGCTGTCTACTAAACTATTTTAGAAGACAGTCATCCCTGTAATTATTCTGGGCACTTTTGCACACACTTTCAATCCACTTTCAATGCACCTTGTAACTGGATTTTACTGTGTGAAATGGTAAAATCCACTTGCAAATGGTTGCTGAAGTGGATTGAAACTGCATTATTTAGCAGATGTGAAAGCATCCTATGTCAGCAAAGCAAAAGTCATAGTATTCAGGGACATAAATAGGATAACGTTTCCTCAGCATGGCATACTGGTTAGCATGTCCGACTAGGATCTGGAAGACCTAGATTTGAACTTCCACTCTACTATGGAAGCCTCTTGGGTGATCTTGAACCAGTCACTTTCTCAGCCTACCCTATTTTGTTGTTGTTGTTGTTAGAGGAAGGAACAGTGATGTAAGTTGCTTTTGGTCCCTATGAAGGAGAGAAGCAAGGTGTAAACAAATACAGGCAGAAAAACCATCCGTTGTGAAGAAGACCCATGAGGTTGTCAATCTGAACCTCTGTTCCTTGCACTGCTTGTGAGTTATTGAGATTTTTACTTTTTAAAAATACCCAAAATTATGGTGGTGGTGGTGTGTAGGTGTAGATGGAGGACTCTCCCCCTGCATATCCTTAGTATATTGGGCGATCTAGTGTGGAGGGTGGCTTTTGCCTTCACCACAACAGTGTCTCCAAGTGCAGTGCTTTGCTTTTTCTTGCAAAAACGGGTGATAGCCATTCACATAGGAGATAGTAAAAAGGTCCACAAAGTGAAGTGGGAGGTAAAACTGTTACCTAGTCCCTAGTCCCTACACCTGGTAACCTCAACCAAAAGGCCCACTTCTGTCTTCATAGTCCCATGCTGAATTCTATCTCTATGTCACACTAGAGTGTGACAAAAAGTTGGGAATTGGCATAGACAGACAGACAGATCACAAAATAAAGTCCTAGGCAGCATGAGCATTGATGATAAAGCAACTCCAGTGTACACATATAATGTACAGTATGCATGAGAGGTTTATTCCGTGAATCTCTTCTGTGTGCATGGAGTAACATGTGCATTCTTGATCTCTTAGAGAATATAAAATAATTTACTATTTTCCCCGGGGGGAGGGGGGAAGACAGAGGGAAAAGGAGACATGACCAATGTTCCCTCTAAGCTGTGGAGTCCTGTGAGCAAAAATTCTACTTTGTGAGCTCCTGGCATTAAGGTTGTGAGCAGGAGATTTGGCTACTGCATAAATTAGTTTGCACTGGAGCCCATCCTTCCTGAGCTAAGACAAAAATGTGTGAGCCAGAGGCTAAAAAACTCTGAGCTTGCTCACACTAACTCAGCTTAGAGGGAACACTGGACATGACATTCATGTTTCTTCTATGTTTCCTGGCAGATACCCATGGAACAACTCCGCCCAGCCGATCCCATTCCTTACCATTCCCTCTTACAGATGGGTTAGATCAATTACTGCCCATGGGTGTTTTCCAAAGTCACCTCCCCATTGTGGAGTAGCATTTCATAGCACTGTTAAGGCACCCTCATTGTTAACATTCTCCAGAGGTCATAAAGCTGAATTGCTTAGGCAGCCTCTCCTCCTTAACCGGTAAACTAGTACTTACTGTTTGTGCACCTAAGGTTAACTTGTTAGTATTATTAGAAGGGTTCATTTTAGTTATCCTTGTAACCTCCTCTGAGCTGGTAACTGGAGAAAGACAGATCAGTGGTTATTTAGGCATTTCTGTCTTACTTTTCTCCCCACTGGGGACTCAGAGCAGCTTACAAAGAAACACTAGTAAGATAATGTAAGTAAACCAAAAAAAAGAGAATAATTCCGCACAACTCAAAATCCTGGGCTGGTCTTGGATCTGCTGCCCAGCTCATTCAGGACCACAGGCTGCAAGACGTGTGTTTAGATCCCAGGGGGCACAGCCCTTTGATTCTTGCCCTTTGGCTTACACCAAAGGGCTCATGCCTTTGGCTATGCCCAGGCTCAAATTCCTAAACTTTGTCCCTGGCTGTAAAAATGCTCTAAATAAATAAATTTAGCTCCATCCAGTGTCCTTCAGAATATTTATATCTAAGGCAGGTGCCCCCGAACTAGATAGTGCTGCAGTGTTTGCTAGCAAACAGTTAAAGATGTGTTAAAGCATAAATGAAGAGGGAACTATAAAGATTAAAAAAAAACTTAAGGATAAAAGGCTTTTTTCTGGGTCTAAAGCCAGCATGGAAAAATACATGATATTTGAAATAATGAATTTTTTCAAGGGTTTCCCCCCCACCACATTTCCATAGAAAGTGTAACAAATGAAAAGAATGCAAGTCAAACACTGCAGGATGAAATTGTATCTGTCCTGCAGCCTCAATGAAAAACTGGGTTGTGATAAACAGAGCCCACAATGATGTCACCTTGAAAGGTGAGGAGCAAATCAAACACTGGATGATCTGTATTCAGGAGAAAGCATAAGGTCAAGGTTTACTGGAAATGATATTTTGCTCTGCCATAAATCTGATGTCTAATAGGAGTGTGTGGGAAAGTTCCATTTACTTGCTTGTAAATGAGGCCTTGTTCATATTTCACAGGTTTTGAGATGACGGAATTCACCGCTAACAATCTGACTTTTGCCATGAGTTACAAGCTAGTCACTTGTTAAAATTTATGCAAGCAAATATTAATCTAAACTGGCTGCCATGCACCCAGTAGTATAACTTAGAGAAATAAAATGAAGGTTGGAGGTATAAAACGAAGGTCCCAAAGTACTCGTCAACTCATGGAAAGAGTCTCCCACATACTTCCTTGAGCTAGAACTTTCTTCTCTGAGTGGAATGACTGCTTTGTGTCCAACCCCACTGTTTGGGTCTAACTCAAAGGTTCTGAACACAGAGGGGAAATGTGCACCACTGAAGCAAGCAGCAAAACACACAAATGTCCTTCAATAAAATTCAAGATGCCATCATACACTTGAGGCAAAAATTCAGTCCTTGTCACCATATTGTGTGGTGTTAACTTAGGTTTATCACTTAAACATTATTTTAAAAGTAGTCTGGCATGAGCTTTAGTTAATATTTCCCCCCTCCATCTTTATATTTTTGTGAACTTTTTCAGCAATTTATTTTGTATTTACTAGCCCCTAATGAAAGACCATCAGAAAAACCTGAGGTAACACTGAGACCCACTGTCTGGCTGTATAGAAAAAGGCTTTTCTAAAATCCTTCCTGCTTGGGCCAGATGGCCCTACTCCGTTATTCCTGTCACCTGAGCAAATGGCTTGCCAGATGGCCAGGCCACATCTCCATATACAAGACACTTTGACACCTCAGCCAAGAGAAAGCGACTTGCCGGCGCCTTCCCAACCTTGCGGCAAGCTATGCCCAGTACATTAGCACATCAAAAGCATTCCCTGACATGACACATGGTCAATAGAAGAGGCTGGAGTGAGATGCCCAACTCCAAGCCAATCAAAACATACCTTGCCTGACAATGCATGGTAACCAGAGATTGGAACGCCTTCCCACTCTCACACTATTGGGTAAATGGCCATACCTGGTGGTGATGGAGGGGGGGGGTATTGGCAATGATCCATATGGTAAACAGGAGTTGGAGGAGAGTTAAGTGAGTTTCTCTCTGGAAAACAAAGAGTTCTTTTGGACTGTCTGTTTGCTGTTAACAAAGAGTGAGACTGTTAGGCAGCCAAGCTGGACTAGCTGCCCACAGCACCATGGGGTTCCTTTTCAAGATCCCCTGGTGAGACCTTGGACTATTTCATCTGATACCTCTAACAGCCTGGTAACTATGACATACCTCTATTGTGTAGCTAGAGCTGAACAAGCTATAGATATCTATTGTTTCTTATATTTTGCTAGTCTCATGTTATATGCATGATTGTGCACTGAATAAAGATAATATATAATCAATATTATCTGGACCTGTTTTCTCTGTTGCAACCTGATCTCTAAGACTGAATCTTGTGCCTAAAGCCGTTCGCCTGAGGAGGCTACCACTGTGGTACTTAATTGTTTGCAGCTCTGGTACAGAGCTGGTAACGTGGGTCAGTCCCAGAAAGCAAAGACGGAGTTTGGGATCTCGGCTCCTGAGTTGTGTTGCGGGAATGGTTAAAGAGATCCTGGTGACAGTGACTACTGGTAAGGCCTGGAGAGTGTACAGACATTCTCCTGGTGTTTATTTAATTTTTCCTGAACGCTTGGTCTCTTTTCTCATTCCTGGACTGGGCTGAGGGAGAGAAACCTTGACACTGGCATCCTTGGACAAACTGACTTCCATTTCTAGGCAGTTTGAAAAGCCACTGTGGGTACAGAAGAGGTCTGGCCATCTTCAGAGTGTGCCTGAACACATCACTAGAAGATACCAAGTAGCAGCCTCTTCAGAACTGCAACCCAAACTCGCCCTCCCCCTGTTGCCTGGGAGATGAAGGGGAGGTGGGGGAAGGGAGGGGCAGAGATGCCAGGAACTTAAAGCCTGGTAAGTAGAAGAGGCTTCTAGTGGACTAAGGAGAAAGAAAGAGTGAAGCACAAGCTTAAAGAGGGAGTACTAAGTGCTGTTTCCTTGCCTAAGGAAACAGAAGAAAAGGAGCTACCATAGGCCCAAGGTAGTGGGGATGGCAGCCACTGAAACCCCCTCTTGTACATCCATCAATGATACGGTCCATTTAGGGTTATCCTAAGAGGCAAGAGGAAGGAGGTACTAAGCACATGTACTCCATTCATTTACAGAGCTGAGTGAGAACCACATTACAGTGAGTTTACCTCAGGCAACTATGGTGTGTTAGCAAAATATGGAAACCTTATAAAGTTTCAGTGATCTGCAGTAGAAGAGCAAGATTCCAGTCTAGTAGAAGAAGAAGAAGAGGAGGAGATTGGATTTATACCCCGCCCTTCACTTGGAGTCTCAGAGCGGCTTACAAACTCCTTTCCCTTCCCCTCCCCACAACAGACACCCTGTGAGGTGGGTGGGGCTGAGAGAACTCTGACACAAACTGCTCTTTTTCAAGGACAGCTGTGCCGGAGCTTGTGACTGACCCAAGGTCACACCAGCAGGTGCAAGTGGAGGAGTGGGGACTCAAACCCGGTTCTCCCAGATTAGAGTCCGCACACTTAACCACTACACCAAAGTAGCACCTTATAGACCAACAAGATTTCCAGGGTATCTGACAAAGAGGGCTTTTGACTCTCAGAAGTTTATAGCTTAGAAATCTTGTTGGTATTTAAGGTGCTACTGGACTCAAGCAATCCCATGTTATGCATAGAATCCTTATAGGGAGGAATTAAAGAATTATTCTTGGTTTTGGCTGCTTCTGATTATGATGGGCTCTGCCAGTCTAGGTAACTGGCTGTGGAAAGGATCAGGCATGCACTGTAATTTCTAGCCGTCACTATATGCCTGTTGTTTTGTAAAACATACCCTGCTAATCCTAAAACAAATTGAGTTTTCGGTATGCTCAAAAATTATACAGCTTCATTGGCAGTTATAACCCGGCTTCTTCCGTTCAGTTAATTAGCAGTCAACACTATGCCTCATCTTCATCTAAACTCTGACATTTATGGCCCAACAGCAGTTAATTCGAAGTAACACATGGACACCTTTCTTATCTCTTTAGTCCAAGAAACATCTTGTTATTTCACAAGCTTCCTTGAAAAGAGAAGTCACTCTTTGTTGCCAATCCAATTAAATATTTCCATTTTCTTGCACATAGTGGATTTTGGGTTGTTGTTGTTGTTGGGTTTTTTTCCATTAGAGAGGCAAAGCAAACAAATATTCATGGTTTAGAAATTAAACAGATTGGAAGGAGGGAGTTAATTTTATGTGTCTTTACTTTAGGAGCTTTCCTCAAATGTTCCATGATGACAGATTGACTAACTTGAAATAACAGTTTTGGAAGAACTAGAAGGAAAACAATGTTGGGCCCCCCACCAAAGATCATTATGTGCAACAGAGGGTGGCATACATGCTGTTTGCAATAGAATCTGTATAAGTACATAGGCCAAATAAATGACTAGTGGGATGGACAGTTGTAAATTCAGCACATATATGTTCCAAGAATAAGTGAGAAATGCTGTCTAATTTGGTAATGCCACAGTCTCTTGATTAGGGATGGGCACAAACTGGGAAAATACAGTTTCTGATGGTTTGTGGTTCATGGCATGCCCAGTTTGTGAACCATGAACCATCATGAACTTTTAGGGGTTTAATGAACCAGTTCAGTTCGCAATGTTTGTGGTGCAGTAGAATGCCCTCCTGGCATGCTAAATACATGAAACTTGCAGTGGATTGACAGCTGATGGTCCTCTACCTGCTCTCCATGTATGGTTGCTTTGACATTTCATATACATTTTATTCAAGCAGAGACAATCTGTCTAGAAATGTACTCATTCATGAACCAGCACGAACCTCCACAAACGGCTTGAAAGTTTGTGGAAAGTTTGTGGAAAGTTTGTGCTGGTAGACCTGACACAAATTTCACTTCATGAACCACGAACCAAACAAAATTCATCACAAATTTTAGTCTGTGATCTAGTTCATGCCCATCTCTACCCAAGTTGAGGTTGCTTGCCTGAACCCAGTTTGGCATCGATTGTTTTATGTAGCTGAGATGCTATATTCTTTTTCACTCCTTTTAGTCCTCTTTTTTTCTTGCTGTCAAGTCACCGCTGGCATGTTGTAGGGAGAGGAAGGGTATACGATTATAAGCCACTTGAGACTCCATAAGGTATAGAAAATCACAGTATAAAAACCTTCACTTCTTCTTCTAAGTGGCACTATACATCCTGTCTACAAACAGCATATAAATTCATAGCAATGTATTAGGTTGTAGGATGTCGTTAGAGGACATATGGTACAGCCATGATGCCATTCCTGGTGGTATTAGTGGTAAAGAATATTAATAGGAATGGGCATGAACCAGCTCATAAACTAAAGTTTGTGATGAATTTTGGCTAGTTCATGTTTCACGAAGTGAAGTTCGTGGCAGGTCAACGGCATGAAGTTTCCATGAATTTCCCAGCTGTTCATGGCAGTTCATTAATGGATATGTTTCCAGACAGACTGTCTCCACTCAATGTAAATGTTTGCCAAACTTCAAAGCAAGGGGGGGTGAACTTGGAAGGCGTGTAAAGGAGCATCAGGGGGAGGTCCCCTGCAAGTTTGATGTCTCTAGCTTGCATAGGATGTGTTCTATAAACTCCTGAATCTCACATCAAAATTGCTCAGATCAAAATGGCCACCTGTCAATGACTGGCAGTCATTTTGACAGGCACAGATTCAGGAAGTTAAGGTGTGTATAGAATGGATCCTGTGCAAGCTAAAGACACCAAACTTGTAGGGGTTCTCTAAATGATTCTCCTCTACCTGCCCTCCACGTTTGGCAACAATTCAATTTACAGGGTCCAAGTTATGACTCCCCAAAGAAGTGCCATCAGGAAAGTGCTTTCTGGAGAAATGACAGATGGTCATTTCCCCAGAAAGCACTTTCCTGGAGGCACCTTCTTTGGGGGGACATAACTCAGACCCTGTAAATCCAATCCCCATCAAACCGGGAGGCCAGGTAGAGAAGGCCAGGTCAGCT
>NW_015173685.1:216357-271169 GCF_001447785.1 Gekko japonicus | reverse complement strand
CACTGACCTCACGGAGTATCTATTGTGGGGAGGGAAAGGAGATTGTAAGCTGCTCTGAGTGAAGGGCGGTGTATAAATCCAATCTCTCCTCCTCCTCCTTCTCCTCCTTCTATCAGACCATTGTATTAATTTCTCACACATGTAAAAAGATCCTCAAAATCTTACAATTTATTTATTTATTTATTTATTAGATTTTTACCCCGCCCTCCTGGCAAGGCCGGCTCAAGGAAGCTTACAGCAATATAAAATGGTAAAATAAATAATAAGACCAGATAAACACAAATTTAAAACCATAATTATACTACTTAATAAAGTGCTAGCATTAATTCCTGAGACACAGTCAGTATCTTAAATTTACTACAGATGTCCCAGGTACTCGGGTCAGGCTATATTTAGATCGAACTATATTTGGGGGACCCAGGGGGTTGGGCTCGCTCCCCCAAACTGTCAGATGTCGGTGCTGGTAGTGGTGGTGGCGGCTCCAAAAACGTGGTGGAAGAGCTCCATTTTACAGGCCCTGTGGAATTGTAACAGGTCCCGCAGGGCCCTGATCTCCTTCGGGAGCTCATTCCACCAGAATGGAGCCACCACTGAGAAGGCCCTAGCCCTCGTTGATGCAAGCCTGGCCTCCTTGATGGTCAGGAGGACCAGCTGGTTCTGGGTCCCTGATCGCAGTGCTCTCTGGGGAACATATGGGGAAAGGCGGGCTCTCAGGTATGCAGGTCCCTGGCCATAAAGGGATTTAAAGGTAATGGCCAGCACCTTGAACCGAATCCGGTATGCTATAGGCAGCCAGTGCATTTCTTTTAGGGCGGGCTGGATGTGTTCCCACACAGGACGCCACAACAACAGCCTTGCCACTGCATTCTGCACTAGCTGCAGCTTCCAGATTTGGACCAGGGGCAGCCCCATGTGGAGGGCATTACAGTAATCCAATCTCAAGGTGACCGTAGTGTGAATCACTGTTGCCAAGTCGTTGCGTTCGAGGAAGGGAACCAGCTGCCTAATCAGCCTAAGATGGTAAAAGGCTGACCTGGCAGTGGCTGCTACCTGGGCCTCCATTGTTAGGGAGACGTCTAGGAGCACTCCCACACTCCTGACCTCTGGCGCTGGCACTAACGGCACCCCATCGAAGGCCGGGAGTGTGATCCCTACCCCCTAACCACCTTAACTCAGGCAGAAGACCTCCATCTTTGTTGGATTAAGTTTCAGTCAGCTCAGCCTAAGCCAACCAGTCACGGCTTGTAACGCCAGGTTGAGATCTGCCGGTTTGGAGTCGGACTGGTCACCCAACAACAGATAGAGCTGGATGTCATCTGCATACCGGTGACAACCCAGCCCATACCTCCAGGCAATCTGGGCAAGAGGGCACATATAGATGTTAAAGAGCATTGGGGACAACACTGCTCCTTGGGGTACACCACATTCAAGTGGGTGCCTTCGGGACAGCTGATCCCCCCAGCGCTACTCTTTGTCCCCGACCTTGGAGAAAGGAAACAAGCCACTGCAAGGCAAGTTCCTGTGTTCCAATGTAGGCAAGGCTGCGGGTTAGTAGCTGATGGTCGACCATGTCGAACGCAGCCGACAGGTCTAACAACAACAACACTGCCGATCCGCCTCAATCCAGGTGTCTCCAGAGGTCATCCATGAGGACGACCAGTGCTGTCTCCATCCCGTGACCCCAGGCAGAAACCAGTCTGGAAGGGGTCTGCAATGAAAGACTGTTACCATATAAGGAATGAGAAATGCCAGGTGTTCAAGTTGGATTCAGAAAATGAAGAGGCACTAGAGATCATATTGTAAATTTATGTTAGTGACTGTAGCACACAAGAGAATTTCAGAAGAAAATCAGCTTGTGTTTCATAGTTTGCTGTAAAGCTTTTGACTATGTGGGTCATGAAAGCTATCCCTGGTTTTAGACAAAATGAGTGTGCCACAAAATCTCATTGTTTTGATGTACAACCTGTGCTCTTGACAAGAGGCTATTGTTGCGACAGAATATGGAGAAACAGAATGGTTTCCAATTGGCAAAGGGGTCAGACAAGGATGTATTTTATTTCCCTATCTGTTCAACGTATATGCAAAACATATAAGGAAAGCTGGATTAGATTAAGATAAAGTTGGGCTGAAAATTGGTGGAACATTAACAATTTGAGATATGCAGATGACATCATAATACTGGCAGAAAACAGTGAAGACTTGAACTGACTACTGATGAAGGTTAAAGCAGAAAGTGCCAAAGCAGGATTACACGTGAACATCAAGAAGACAAGTGTAATGACTACTGGAGAATTACACAGTTTTAAGGTTGACAATGAAGAAATCAAAATCATTCAAGATTTTCAATTCCTTGGCTCTATCATCAACCAAATGGGGGACTACAACCAAGAAATCAGAAGGAGATTGAAACTGAAGGGGAGCCATGAAAGTGCTAGAAAAGACTCTTAAGAGTAAAAACGTGTTGCTGGTGACCAAGATCAAGATAATTCATACCATAGTATCCCCCATTACTATGCATTGGTATGAAAGTTGGACCGTGAAGAACACTGACAGGAAGAAAGCTGATTCATTTGAAATGCTGTATAAGAGGAGAGTTTTTATGGATACCGTGGACCAGTGTTCCCTCTAAGCTGAGTTAGTGTGAGCTAACTCACAGTTTTTAAGCCTCCAGCTCACAAATCTTTGTCTTAGCTCAGGAAGGAGGGTTCCAGAGCAAACTAATTTATGCAGTAGCCAGATCGCTCGCTCACAACTTTAATGCCAGTCACTCACAAAGGAGAATTTTTGCTCACAAGACTCCAGAGCTTAGAGGGAACATTGCCGTGGACCACGAAAAAGACAAATAACTGGATCCTAGACCAAATCAAGCCTGAACTCTCCCTAGAAACTACCGTGACTAAACTAAGGCTATTATACTTTGATCACATGATGAGAAGACAAGAGCCACAGGAGAACTCAATAATGCTCAAAAGAGTTGAAGGCAGCAGGAAAAGAGGAAGACCCAGCATGAGATGGATTGACTCAAGTTACCCATGGCTCTCATTTTGCAAGACTTGAGCAAGGCTGTTAGTGATAAAACATTTTGGAGATCAATAATTCATAGGGTTGCCATCAATCAGAAGCGACTTGATGGCAGTTAACACAGACACCGTTTGCTTTGTTCAGAAAGGGAGCTTAATGAAAACCTGCGGTGCTTTACTTCAATTCAATCAGGCAAAGGTATTAACAAGACCGGAGTCTTTGAAAGATAAATATTAATGATTTCCAGTTTCAAAAATGCCTCCTTGGACATTAAGTTAACTGCAGTTGGATAGAAGGTAAACATAGTTCCAGAAGCTGAAGTAGCAGAAGCTGGTGAAAGAAAGTTAGATAATTTGGATATGCAATCGCTTCACCCCCAGGAAATTTCTACTGTTCCTATAGAGGCCAATGTAATAAAAATTGATTTGATTCCTGAAGTTAAAATTTCTGCAGTTTTCCTTGCTGACGATGGTCCTTTAATTGATTTACAACAGCCTATTAGTTGCAGGTTTGTGCCAAAGAAATTTGGAACCTCATGAATCAAGAGAGACTTTAGTACAGAAAAGAGTCTGAGCAAAACTGCAGGTCCCTTTGGTTCCTATTTACTGGAACTGAAACACTGCATTGGCAAAACGGTCTGAACTGAGACAAATCTTTATGTCATTTCATGGGTGCGCATTTGGATATTTCGGATCTGAAAAAAAGTACATGACATTCCATGTTTAGCTTCAGATCAGGTATTTCTGATCCAAAACTAAACTGGGAATTTATCCTATAAAACAGGTGTGCTTAAAAAAAGAACATGGATGGGTGTAGTGGATGGCAAAGGCAGTGTAATGTATTCAATAGCTGCCATTGCAATACATGAATAACCTCACTGAAGTACAATGTTAAGCTTCGTCCTGGGCTAGGATCCAAATCCATCCAATCGCATTGATAGCCCAGGAAGAACCAACCAATCACTGGTCAGCAAGCTCCCTGAGCGGGAACGTCTGTGATTGGTCCTTATGCATACAACCTTATTGGTTGGTAAATGTACAGTAGGCGTGGCTACATTAGCTGGGAGAGTTTAAAAGCAGGACAGCTGCAATGTAAAAGCTGTTCTGGCTATCAGATGTTGATCCGTGTTGGAGTTGTGTTCGAGTTGTTGAATAAAGCTGAATCTTTGCTGAATCACTCTCTGACTACTTTGTTAAGTGAGCGACTTAACAGGCAGTAAGGCTGATCTCCCCAATGTGGTGCCTGTGGGTGCCCTGGTGCCTGCTGACACTTTTGCCCGCCGAGTGTTTTTAGGAAGTGGGCGGGGTCAGGTGGGGCGTCTGCCCAGCAAGGCTTCTGATTGACTATTGGAGATTTGATGGGCTGTGTGGATTTCTTTTTTTAAAATGTTGCTTTGGCAGCAGATGCCACCACAGCACAAGGATCTGCACTGTGGCTGGTTCTGCCTCCTGCAGCAGCCATTTTTGGCAGCCATTTTGTTGGTGCGCCACCATGCCATGTCAGACTTCCAAATGTGCTCATGGGCTCAAAAGGTTTGGGGACCTCTGCTATAAGGGACAACATAGCATATGTACTTTTTTTAATGCAGCCCTCCCTAGTCATACAGATTTCTAGTCATGAGCTGCAACACACCTTCGAAATCGTTTACCGTCATAAGTTAATTCTCATGTTCTCAACTTCCACAGATCTCCTGTGCAAATGTCCATCTATCGTTCACATTTTCATTCCACTGTTCCTCTGAGGAGCTGAGGGAGATGTACATGGTCCTCGCCTTCTCCAGCTTTATCCCCACAATGACCCTGTGAGGTAGGCTAGGCTGAGAGGGACTGATGGCACTTCTTTTTTTTCTTTCTTTTTTTTTTTGGAGGGATAGAATTTTATTTAATTTTTTTTCAAAAACATACAAACATTAAGGACAAACAAACATAGAATGTGGGTAATTCCTGATGGCACTTTCTGAAGGCTTCTGCAGTATCTCCTCTTCCAGTGAAGGAGAAGAAAAGCCGAACTGGTTCTTTGCTTTGGGGAAGAAGGAAATGGCCATGAGGACATACATTGGCAGGCACCATGGCAGCCATGAGCACCGTGGTGGGGGATCATTGATCTAACCACTACACTTCACAATCAAATGCCCTGCTGCAGCTTTGACCTTGTAAAGAGAGCTCTCCAGACAGGCATGACCTCCACCCCACCCACTCCTCAAATAAGTGTCCAAGAGTGGCTTTAATTTCATCCCTTCAGTTTTACTTGATTGGACACCCAGTCATACCTAGCAAGCCATGCCTACTTGATTGGACATCCAATCAAGTGGGGAGGGCATGCTAGGCCTTTGCAGAGGCTATATTGCACTAACATTAATGCAGTCAAGGACTGGCATTGCAACTGGCCACTGAAATGCATCCAAATGATAACATAAGCCAGCTTGCTGTCTTCTGCTAGGGAGTATTGCGGCAAACATTCATTATTTTTTTTGTTTCCTCAACTTTTATATTCAGAGCTGCAGGCAAGTGTCCTCAAAATAGCATCAGATTTAAAACAAAAACTAGGAACCCTGCTGCTGCACAATCATGAAGTATAAGTCAATTTAAAGTTGATCCCTCATAGCTTTCCACAACAAACTGGTCTGGAAAAACACAAGAGCAAGTTGATTACTGCATGCATGCAACAAAAAATGTGGCTATTTATATCCCAGTTTTCTTTCCAACTGGAACGAAAAGATGCCTATTACACCTTCCATGTTTATCCTCACAACAACCCAGTGAGGCAGGCTAGGCTGAGACTGTATGAACTGGCCCAAGGTTTTCAACAAGCTTCTGTGGCAGACTGGGGACCTGAACTTGGGTCATCCAGATCCTAGTCTGGCACTCTGACCACTTCACCCTGCTGGGACCATGTCTTTAGGTGTCTTAGTCTGGCACCTTGTACACAGCAAGCCAATTAGACAGCAGCACTTCATGTAAAACAAGTCCAAGTAGAGTTGCCAGGCCCCCTGTCCATCGGCAGGGGATGGGGGGGTAGGGTTGCTAGATCCAGGTTGGGAAACTCCTGGAGATTTGCAGATGGAGCCTGGGGAGGACAGGGACCTCAGTGGGGTGCAATGCCATAGAGCCCACCCTCCAAAGCATCCATTTTCTCCCAGGGAACTAATCTCTGTAGCTTGAAGATGAGCTACAGGGATCCCCAGGTCCCTTCTGGAGCCTGGCATCCCTAAGTCCATCAATAGCATACGCAAGACTGTAAATGTTTAAATGAAGAAACAGAGGAAATTAAGCAAGTTCTTTTGCCTCTAGTGAATGATATTTTAAGTTTAAAAACAGAATAAAATATTTGCACATATACGTATATGTCACCGTTAAATATCTTAAGAAATCCTCTTTTATGGGCTCTGTATGTAAACTTGTACAGGATTAACCCACTCAGTCCAGTCCAGGAAAGCGAGGGAACCCTGTATCTTCAGCACATTAAACAACAAACCACGAGATTGTCTATACCCTCTCTGGTTTTCAGAACTATTTGCCACCAGAATCTCTTCAAGGGTCCCCATCTAACTTTGAGAGCCGAGATTCCAAACTCTCAGTTGGCCTCTGGGACTTAACACAATAATATCACAGGGTAGCTCTTTATGTGGTCAGCGTTAGACACAAGATTTTAGCCTTGGAGCTCAAGTTACCACATCAGAGCTCATTGGAGGAAGATGGGGTAAAAATGGGATAGATAAGAATGTGCAAAGTCTGCCACTTTATTTTTTGCAGAGAACTATGAACATAACTTGTTTCCCAAGAGACAGCATTTCAGGTGTCATAAAACAGACAATGACAAGAGGAGGAAGGGAGAGCTAAGAGACTCACTCGCATAGGGATCAATAAATTATACTCCAATTACTAGTCACAATTAGCCGTGGCCATCAGCCAATCGCGAGCAGCAGGGGTGTGTGGCCAATTGTTGGTTGCCATGGTTGCTAACATCAGGTTTGTGGGATTGGCTAGAAGTTTGGAGGCCCTGCCTGCAGTCAGATGGCCCAACCTCCAGCTTTCTTCATTGCCTACGTGATGAACCTCATGTGAGGCCTAGTGTGGAGCCTTAAACGGTGTGAAGGAATTTGGTATTTGGCATGGCTATCAAGTTGCTCCGGCCAAATGGTCAGGCCATTTGGCTTGCAACAGGAAATAAGACACAGCATGTTATCAGAAAGACATCACAGGAGAAGGCAGGAGACTTTTAGAAATCAATATTTCTATACAAAACCAAAAGGAAATCCTACCCTTGCCAAAACAGCTTATCATATGCCAGAAGTAAATGCTAAAAGCGTGCGAGGTTATGTTCATAGTTATCTGCAAAAAATAAAGTGGCAGGCTTTGGACATTCTTATCTATCCCATTTTTCCCCATCTTCCTCCAATGAGCTCGTGCAGGTAAAATACCTGACCCATGCTGCTTTCATCCCCCCCCCAAGTGGGGCTTGTGGGGTAGGTTAAGCTAAGGTGACTGGCTGCAGCTCACCCAGTGAGTTTCATACCTGTCTGGGAACTAGCAGTACAGTACTCCTATGTAGCATTACGCCTAAGGCTGCCAACGCTAGATTGGCATTTACCTGGAGATATGGGGTGGAGCCTGATGTGGGGAAGTGAGGGACCTCAGCAGGGTATAATGTCATAGAATCCATCCTCTATTTTTTTCCAGGGGAGCTGATCTCTGTCATCTAAAGATCAATTGTAATTTCAAATGTAATTTCAGAAGATCTCTAGTCCCCACCCGGAAGTTGGCAACTCCCTTCTAATGACACCCTTCTAATGACACCCTTCTAAGTCCATTATAGTCAGTGGGCTTAGGAAAAATATCTCTCTGCTTAGGGTGACACTACAGAATCTGGGTTGCTCGGCTCCTAGCTGGCCCAACATTCTAACATTGGACTCTCACTCCATGGTTAGATTTTAATGACTTCTGAGGTGTGCTTAAACCTTGATGCCTCATACACAGCCCCATAGCTAGGGATTTTTTTGTGAGGGGACCTTGGGGGGCCCCGCCAGCTAATTAAATTGGGGGGACCTTCCCTCCTCCCCAGCAAGGGCAGACCTTCCCTGTAGAGCATCTGGCTCCTTTCCAATGTTCCCTCTAAGCTGTGGAGTCTTGTGAGCAAACATTCTACTTTGTGAGTTGCTGGCATTAAAGTTGTGAGCGAGCGATTTGGCTGCTGCATAAACTAGTTTGCTCTTGAGCCATCCTTCCTGAGCTAAGACAAAAATGTGTGAGCTGGAGGCTAAAAAACTAGCTCACACTAACTCAGCTTAGAGGGAACATTACTCCCTTCCTCCCCAAGGAGCCCCAGTGCCCCTTCCTCCATCACCACACCAGGAGCAGTCTGACCTCCACCCTCATGGCATGCAGTGGCTGGGCTGGCTATGAAGCTGCGGCATGCGGCATGTGGGTCCCTTGCCTCTTTGACTTGCCTGGCTGGACTTATCTGCCACTGGCGGCAGGGCAGCAAGCATCTCTAAGCCCAGCCTCACTGCCTCTGCTGCTTGTTCTGCCTTTGTCCTCTCCGCCGACAGGCAATCAGGGGGGAGGGGGAGCCAAGGGTCAGGGAGGGAGGCCCATAAAAGCCACAAAGGGACCAGGCCCCATGGGCCCCATGGGCCCCGTGGGCCCCGTGGTAGCTACGGGCCTGCTCATACATTTCATGAAAGCAATGTCACGTACAGTATGATCTTGCTGATGTGCAATGTGCCCATTATCTGGAAAACGACAGAAGATCTTATGGCACAAATCACCTTGCAGTTTCTGGAAGTGGGACTGCTAGGAAGAGGGCCTTGTTTGGGGGGTCCTGCAACACAACAACTGGCAAAAGTCCAAACAGCCTCTCAAAGCCAGTGGATAGGGCAGACCACCAGCAAGGAGGGAAAACTAGCTGGCTTTCCCCAACATTTGTTTGTGCAAAATCCAGAATTCGGGGCTGGACAGAATTTCTTGAGAAGTCAGCGCTGGCAAAAGTCCAAACAGCCTCTCAAAGCCAGTGGATAGGGCAGACCACCAGCAAGGAGGGAAAACTAGCTGGCTTTTCCCCAACATTGTGCAAAATCCAGAATTTGGGGCTGGCCAGAATTTCTTGAGGTCAGAATCCTTGGTTTCACTGGCTGTGTATATACTTGAACTGGGTAACCCATACCAATGCACCAAGGAATCAAACTAGTGCATGTGTATGGGTCATACAAGAAGCAGCCCGAGCTTAACAGTTTTTTTTTCATGTTTCTGCAATGAGCAATTGCAGTGGAGGTAGGTGATTCTTCCACAATGATTCTTCACACACATGTCCTGTGGAGATGAGCTTGGCAAGGCAAGTGGTAGGAGAGCAACCTAGCAACTTGGGAAGGGGTATGGTTCAGTGGCAGAGCATGTGCTTTGCAGGCATAAGTCCCCGGGTTCGATTCCAAGATTCTCTAGTTAAAAGCATCAGGCAATATGAGACAGGGAAGACCTCTGCCTGAGACCATGGAGATCTGTTGCTAGTCCTGACTTTGCTAGACCAATGGTCTCACTAAATATAAGAGCTTCATGTGTTTGATGTGGATTGCTCTTTCACCCAATACCTTGCAGACCTCTCACCTGACACAGGCATAGGTGGGTCCAAGCATCATTTCTCTAGACCTAGTACAAATTTGTCACGTGCCCTGTTTCCCATACATACAATCTCCCGAGTCATAAAATAACTGAGAAATGCCTTAAATAAATGGTATCATGACAATAGGCTTGCAACTTAAGCTACATCTGAGGATCCCAGGAAAGTGTACCCATTAATCCCTCCCTGCATTCTTGAATCTAGCTGCAGGATCTCACAGAAAGCCTTTGCACTTTGCTCTGTTACTGCTGGAGATTTCCATGTTCTACTCTGTCTCTACCTTTGCTTCTTCTCTGCAACCAGGAACCAGAATTTTGGGGACTGAAATCTAATGATATTAACTTTCTCAATAACATCATACTAAGTTAGACCATTCTAAAAAGGTAAAGGTTCCCTTGCTCGAAAGCCAGTCAAATCCGACTCTAGGGTTGCGGTGTTCATCTCCGTTTCAAAGCCGAAGAGCCAGCGCTGTCTGAAGACGTTTCCGTGGTCATGTGACCGACATGACTAAACACCAAGACGCATGGAACACTGTTACCTTCCCACCAAAGTGGTACCTATTTATCTACTTGCAATTTCTTGCTTTCGAACTGCTAGGTTGGCAGGAGCTGGAACTAGAGACAGGAGCTCACTCCATCATGCAGCACCCGGGTCTCAAACTGCTGAACTACTGACCTTCCACAGCCTGCAGTTCAGCATCTTAACCACTTGAGCCACTGCAGCTCCTTAGACCATTCTAGGTCCCCACAGATACAAGAGTTCCCATGGTTGCTATCATACCTTGGACTTGACTCTTTTGTTAGCTAGAAAGGGAGCCATTTTCTCTCAAATCATAATAGTCACACCAGTGGGCTATATTTGTACCTGGGATGTGAATCCAATGTGTAATTTTTTTATACACACTGCTTCTCTGTACACACGAAAATAAGAGGGAGAAGAGCCGACTAAGAAATATCAGCCATTTCAACAACACGTTTCAGCATTATGTGTTGCAGGGATAAGAAGCGTACGCTGAAGCGGGCTTAGTGCGCTCAGTTAAATCAATAACCTCATTTACAGTAATGAAATGAAATTCAGAGGCAGCTGCTAAATTCCAGAGAGAAGTTTTTAAAAGAGTAACGGTTGTGGGACTGGAATGTAAGCGAGATTCAAGCTTTTGAAAATGTACAAACTAATGAAGAGAGAATACGGAAATGCAGAAAACAACCTCGTTCCAGCCAGATCGCTTCAACATGGATGAATAAAACGGGCAGCCACTTATTTCAAGTTTTACTGGGAATGGGACCAATCATGTCCCTCTTTAAAACTTGCAGAAACCCTCAGGTCTTTATAAACTTGGTTCATTGTTATATTAGCCACAGGGATACTGATCTCTGCGGTGTTCCCTGCCCTCTGGTTTACCATTCAGTAGGGTTTTGTGAACTGGGGTTACCACACTGTGGCTTTCATCATCTGGTGCCAATGATGTGGAATAGAATGCAAGGACATTAACAAAGGGATGACAGCGGATCCTTCAGCGGTTTCAGTGAAGTGCTACAGCTAATGGGGAGGGGGCGTTAATCGACTTAATCGGCTCACCACTTTCACCAGCTCACCTTGGATTCAGCACCTGACCCAAGCCATCAACAAGGTGGGATTGAAGACCGAGGAGATCCAAGCTGTATTACCAAGCAGCCAAGAAGATAAGCCCTGCCCTGGATTACCCAGGCTAGTCTGATTTCATCAGATCTCCGATTAGGGATGACAGCCTCCAGGTGGGACCTGGAGATCCCCTGGAATCACAGCTCATCTCCAAACTACACACATCCCCTGGAGAAAATGGATGCTTTGGAGGATGGACTCTCTGGCATTGTGCCCCACTGAGGTCTGTGTTCTTCCCAGGCTCCATCCCCAATTCTCCAGGTGTTTCCCAGCCTGGATCTGGCAACCCTATCCCCCATCTCTCTATTTATTTTCCCCTACTCAGCATGGCAGTTCACATCCTGAGCACAATATAAGTGATGTAATCTTAAAATGGGCACAAGATCCCGTGTGGCTTCAGACTGCTGCTGAGCAGGGCTTCCTGTGTTAATGGGTGACCTCTTACGCACATAGCTTAGAGGAAACACTGCCCCCATCCCCCACCAGTTGTTGGGGGGGGGAGACCTGGCAACCCTATCTCAGAGGCTAAGCAGGGTCAACTCCAGATAGTACTTGGATAGGAGACCACCAAGGAGGTTCAGAGTTCTATCCTGAGGCAGGCAATGACAAACCAATTTTGTTTGCTTCTTGCCTTGAAAACCCTACAGGGCCATCATAAGTTGGCTTTCCACCACCAAGAAGTCAAATATGGGAAACGTACATTAAAAAACAAAACAAAACAGGAGAGACCACAAACATTCCTTATGTGCCGCTTCCTTATTCTCCTAAGGCCAGGAGAGAAAGAAATACCTGTTCCTCATGCTTTAAGCCTTGTTCTAAAATTAACTAAGGTCATGTCCACAAACTGCTAGTTCCCTAACAATGTTGAATGTCAACAAATATCTCTGACATTACAAATCCTAGTATGATGCATCTAACCCGTCTCTTCTACATTTTTCACCATCTCTTAACCTCCTCCAAACCTATCCAATGATGAGACAGGAGCAAAAGTCCCATTCACTTTTTCCTTCCAACCTTTCTACATCTAAATATCTAAAACATCTGCAACAGCAATGTCTTAGGTAGAGAGAATTACCTTTGTTTTGGCCATCAAATGCTTTGTTGCCAGGTAAGTTTGAAAGGAGCCAAGGGAAGGAAGTGTGCAATTGGGGACAAACCCTTGTTCTAGAACTAAGGTCATGTCAAAGGTCATGTTCACTAATATGGAGTAGGGCCATCAACCCCTGGTGAGGCAGGGAATCCCCTGCCCCCATTGCCCACCACAATTGATAGGTGGCGGAAGAAAATTTTAAAGAAACCCCACAACACTGGCTGTGATGTCTCATAAATTTTGGTAAAACCCCCGAAGTGACACAGGGTAGCTCTAGGACTCTCCAGAAATTATATGGTTTTACCATAGCATTTCCTGTGATCCCTAGAGCTACTTATGTCACCTCCAGGCTTTTACCAAAAGTGACAATATGCCGCAGCCAGCATCACGGCTTCCCCTACCCTCAGCCCTCCTGCTGGTTGCAGGCACTGCCTGAAAATCCTCATGCAAGCCCAGGCCTGGTGTCTGTGTCTGCTTTACACTAGCGTACACTATATCAAAAGGAAGTTCACATCCCAAGCTCCTCCAGTTCAGACTTTACCAGTATCCCTTTTTATAACACCATGCTAGATTAGGCCTTTGGGGAGGGAGTGTCTCTTTTTCTTTATAGGATATTCGATGAGGTGAACAGTAATAGACTTTTAGGTCTACTGGAACTCACAGTTCTGTGGAGGAACACAATGACCCATGGCTGACCCAAGAAAGTTGACAAGGGTGCGTTTGTTTTTAAGGAATTGTTTGTCTGGTTATCCAGAGGTTTTTTGTTTTGTTTTTTACGTATAAATCTTGCTTGGTATACAAGTCTCAATTCCTTTGCTGTAGAAATGGAAATTGAACTATATGGGTGTTGGTATCTACAGGGTTATCAAAATCAGAAGATGAAAGACTATATTGTGTGTGAGAGAGACAGACGGAATGATAACATGTGGGTGTGGGTGCACCTGTGTATGCAACAAACCGAATCGAGCCTTGTGTGTGACAGATAAGAAAACTATCCAGTTGTCATTTTAAACTAGATTCACTGATGCTATCCAGTAACTTCAATCCACCTAGGCTTTCGGCTACAGGGAAATTGGCTTTACTGCACTGAATTCATGTTGCCACCGTGATATTGCTAAACTAAATAGCTGCAGCCGCTTGCCTGTATTTCTGTGATCCCCTGAGACCTCTAGAATTTCAGATTTCCTTCAGTCCTAGCATCCATAAAAAAGCCCATAGTCATTTGAATTTAGTATGTCTGCTTGCTGATAGGTTTACAGTACTAAAAAAGGACAATATAACCCTCCCCTGCCCATAGTATCCTGATATAATCAACAAGGTTTTTTAGAACTACGAAGAACCGACATCATTTTTAGTCATGTTGTCTGTGAAATAAACCTTTCAGTTAGCCTCGCTAGAGGTACGCTTAAGACAACAAGATTTTTATCAGCAACTGTAAGTGTTGATATCACTAAAAATGGACCAAGTGGAGGATATAATTCTTAGGACCCTTCTGAGACAATTTAAAAACATCCCGTAAAAACCCTTATTGGGACATGCATGCTAGCCTGACCCAACCAACACTTCAGTTTCCCAGGACCATGTTGTAAATGGTGCAGGGGTAGCTCTGTGGTGGGTGGGATGGCCACCTGTGGTACAGAGCAACCATTTCCCTCAGTGTTTGTTTTTTTCTTTCCAAGTGAGATGCACACTGCAGCTTTGGGAAGGGCAAAAGCACTAAAATTAAAAAAAAAAACTATCGGGAAAAGGGTGGGCAGTCTCCAGGGCCGGCTCGCCCGCAAGGCCAACTAGGCATTGGCCTAGAGCGCCAGGCCCTGGATGGGGCGGTGGGCCCTGGATGGGGGCGTCAAAGTTTCCCTTCCCCCCCACCTCCCCGGGTGCATAGAGAGGGGATCCCGCACCAGGGCCACACTTGCCGCCGCCTGCCGGGGGAGCTGAGGCAATCAGAGCTGCTGCAGGCGTCACCAGGCAGGACTAAAGGTAAGCACGCCCTGCTGCTGGGTGGCTGGCATGCGTGAGCCCCAGCCCAGCTCCTCGCCCACCTACCTTCTCCCAGCCTCCCTTCCCCTCCTCCATACACACAATCCTCTCCTCCCCCCTCCCCCTCCCCCCGTGCACAAAGTTGAGGCCGCGCCGTGCTTTCTAAAACTCTGCCGGTGCCTGAGCGTAGGGGCGCTCCCCGCCAGCCAGCCAGCTCTCCCCCTTGGAGCTGCTGCAAGCATCGCCAGGCAGGACTAAAGGTAAGCGTGCCTTGCTGCTGGCTGGCTGGCTAGCGCCCACGAGCCACAAACACAGAGGAGGGGTGGGGTGGGGGGAAATCCCCCCCTTCCCCACTTTTGCAAACTTGTGTGATGGCAGCGGACGTGTTCCTGCTGGGGAGGGCGCTAATTATCTAATGTTGTTCTTTCTTTCCCCTTGACTGGAATTCCAAAAGTTAAGCCAATATTTTACTTCTGCTGTGTATGAAAAATGGATGCCTCATTTTAACTTTTACACAGTCTTCTTAGACCTGGAGGATTTGTGAATGTCACAAACCACAGCTCGTGTCATGTTCTTGTGTCTAGGTTACATGGGCATCCTTTAAAAACATTTCAGGGAAGTGGGAAGAAGAGAAGGAGGTCTCTATTCTCTGAAGAGTTTCACAATTGCTTGTAGTGGCCCTTCTGGAAGCTTCAGGAAAGCCTGCTTGCCATTAGAGGAGGCAAAGAGTGGAGAACAGGACCATAGAGAACTCTTGAAATGGTAGGTTGTTATCCTGTTCTGTGAATGTTAAAAGGGTAACTCACTACTGTGTGCTCTTAGGTAAGTCCTAAAATTTCATAATTAGAGGCAGGTTTAAATCAATTGTGGCTTTCAAAGGGATTGTTGCCACTGCTTCTTTGTCCCACAATGCTTTGGTGTCTGTCAGGTTGGATCTTGTGATATGTGAGCAGAGCTCTGCTTTTGAAGCAGAATAGTCCCTCCCTTCTTCCTGTAGGGCCCCCCATACCCCAAAAGCTTCTTGGGAGTTCAAAGGACCCCAAACTACAGCACTGAGTATGATGTTCTCAGGGCCAGTTCCAGATTTTGAGCAGAGAGTTCCCAGGACCCCATCAGCCTCCTGTTCCCACATTGCTCCATCCTGCATGCTCCCCACCTGCCTGTGCAGCTTTAAAATTAATGATTGGATTTATACCCCGCCCTTCACTATCCAAAGGTGTCTTAGAGCGGCTTACAAACTCCTTTCCCGTCCCCTCCCCTTCCCACAACAGACACCCTGTGAGGTACAGGTGGGGCTGAGAGAGCTCTTGACAGAAACTGCTCTTTTTCAAGAACAGCTCTTATCAGAGCTATGGCTTGCCCAAGGTCTTCCAGCCAGGTGCAAGTGGAGGAGTGGGGAATCAAACCCGGTTCTCCCAGATTAGAGTCCATGCACTTAACCACTACACCAAACTGCACCCCCTGAAGGGCTCAGGGCAGTGTACACCACAGTTAAAACATACAATAAATTAAATCATACTTCATACATCATTAAACCATACATACATCATACATCATTAAATCATACATCATAGTAATCAATCAATTAACAGGATAAAACCAATTGAAATACAGTCCAAATTTGATGGCATTCAGTATATATTTCTCTCCTTCTGTGGGGGGTAGCTCATGGGCCGAATACAATGGAGGCCATTGCTGTCCTCAACCATAAGTCCAGCGGAACTTCTCAGTCTTACACGCCCCATGGAACTGTACTAGCAGGGCCGGCTCACGCACTAGGCGAACTAGGCGCTCGCCCAGAGCACGCCGGCCGTTAGGGGCGCCAAACTGGCACACACACACCCTGTTCTGGTTCAGCTACAAACACTACTGAGTTTTAAACATGTTATGATCTTTCTGATGATACAAACACCAATTCCACCAAATAACTTAGCCCTCTGGGCACAGAATGGTCACTCAGCTGAGTCAAAGAAGAACCTAAGTAGGGGGGGCTATTACATAAGGACACTCAAGTTGCAACTGACTTATGGCAACCCCAGCAAGGAACTGTCAAGGCAAGTGAGAAACAGAGGTTGTTTGCGACTGTGAGTGCCTTTCTTTGCAGAGTCTTCCTTGGTAGAAGCCAGATGTGCAAAGCAGGCAAAGTTACAAAAGCAAAAGTGAGTGTTAAGAGCATGGGTGATGGGGGAACGGGAGGTCCGGGGTACAGATCCAATTAATGGGTCCGAGCCAAGGTGGGCGCACGGGGGCGGGCGGGCGCCAGAAGGGATTCTTGCCTAGGGTGCAAAATAAGCTGGGGCTGGCCCTGTGTACTAGGTCCTGCAGGGTGCAGATGTCACCTGGTAGAGAGTTCCACCAGGCAGGAGCCAGGGCTGAAAAGGCCCTGGTTCTGGTTGAGGACAGCCAGACATCTTTTGGGCCAGCAGGTTCTGATCTTCTGAGTGTAGAGCTCTTCAGGGGACATACTGGGAGAGGCGATCCTGCAAGTACATTGGTCCCAGACTGTTTAGGGCCTTGAAGGTTAAACCAAAACCTTGAAGCAGTTTTTCAACTCCCCAATTCATTAATTAATAAAAATATAACATAATATGACAACCTCGGTGGCAAGTCTACAGATAAGCAAGGTTTCCAAAGATCTAAAAATATGTCCATGCACAATTGTCTATATGCCATGCATTCGAATGTTGATAAGGCTGTACAGTCCGCAGTGCACTGAATTACTGGAGGGGGGCATCTCCAGTGTTGTACTATAAGTTTTTTAGCAACAGTAAGGTTACAGAGAGTCCACGGAGGCCCCCCACCCATGCATCTTCCCACCATCTTCACTCACAGCTACCCTTACTACCCGCACCTGGGAGTGCTGCTGGCAGAGCACTTGCAAGTGAGCAGATGGGGGAAGGGCACACAGGCCACAGGGGAGGAGCACGGGTGGGTGGGTAATCTATGGCAGCAGGCCCCACTAGAAAGCCTGGGACCTGGCAGCTGTCCTACCTCAAGATAGGCTGACACCAACCTTTTTGCAATCTGTAGTGTTGAAATCTGTGGTGGGAGAGGGGAACCAGCAAAAAATGTCCCCTTTGCCCTTGTGCACTGGTAACAGGGCTATCTTTGGTCAGGGCTATCTTTGGGCAGGAACGCACAGGAACAGAGTTCCGGCTGGCTCTCAAGTTGGCCACGCCCAGCAGGAACTCATTAGCATAATAGGCCACACCCAGCAGCAAAAACTCATTAGGCCCTGGGTTTTGACAACAAACAAGGTAAACAGAATAACAAGCAAAAGGTGGGCGTGGCTGGATAACCACACTTCTGGTAACATGGGGGTGTGGCCTAATGTGCTAATGAGCTGTGCTGTCAGGGGTGTGGCCAAATATGCTAATGAGTTTCTGTTGTTGGGTGTGGCCTATTATGCTAATGAGTTCCTGATGGGCTTTTTGTACAAAAACAGCCCTGGGTAGAAAGAAAGTGTAGACAGATTGCACCATACTACAGATGGGACCATGCTCTCTTTTAGAAACATCTGTTCCTCTGGGGTGAATCCATGACTCAGTGGCAGAGCTTCTCCTTGGCATGCAGAAGGTGCCAGTCTTATTTATTAATTCGAATATGTATGTCCTGTCCTTGTAGCTCAAGCCAATTTACGCATCATGAGTCAAAACATACAAAATCAAGTCTCAGATAACCCACCTTTCCCTCCAAAGATGCCTGCTTCCAATACCCCATTAAACGCCCAGGCGAATAATAGCTTTGCAGTCCCTTTTGAAAATTTCTGGAGACAGGACCCTCATCTCCTCAGGTAGCTCATTCCATAAAGTGGGAGTTACAATGGAAAAGGCACCAAGGATGCTAGGTGGGCTGACTTAAGTGAGGGAACAGCCAGTAGGTGGCAGTCTGAGTACTGTAGTTGGTGCACAGGGGGATATGTGTTCTGTCCTTGAAATGTCCAGTTAAAAGATGCAGGTAAAAGTTGATGTGAAAGACCTCAACCAAAGACCCTGAAGAGCCACTGCCACTCAAAGTAGACAATGCTGAGCTTGGTCTAACTCAGTATGAGGCGGTTTCTTGTGTTTCCCCTCCCCATCCTCTGTCAATTTTTTTTTTTTGTTTACTGTAAAGCTGAGTACAACTTCTGAAAAACTCAGAAGCTTGCTCATTGTTTCGTGATTTTTAGTTTTTCGTCATTAACAAAAATTGACGGTTGGGTTTCCATTAGGCACATTTACTGTACTCTACTATTTGGTTTTCCCTTCTATCCAACTTCTGTGATAGTCTCTAAAAAGACAAGACTGCATTAAATTACTGCTCATTAGCTATGATCTCCACATCAAGATGTCATTTGTGGAGGAAATGATACAAGCATCCGAGATGTTCTTTTTATGGAACCCAATTGTTTGCTCGGATAAACAGCTGACAGGGCTTCCAGTGCAAACCGCCATCTGCATCCTACCTTCTTCATAGCATATCAGGCCCAATAAATGTCTCATTAAGCATATGCTGAACAATGTAAATCAAGACGATATCTGTAACTACAGGAAATAGTTCATTCAAAGGGTGAAATTCATCTTGCCAGAGGAAGCTGCTGATCACGGTACCTCAAAATCATCATAGATTCCCTACTGCTAGGCTGTTTCTTGGACCAGAACTGTAAACAATTGATGACACCACAAGCAATTTTCCCAAGCAATTTTAATTAGGGCACTTAGTGTATTCCACCAGAGCAGACTGCCGTTGAAATAATTTGCAAATAAACCAGTGCCACTGATAATTGGCTTGATTTGCCACTAAGTACTGTAGAACTAGCAGGCCACAGCTACGCACAAAGGAGACAGGATGTAAAATTGTGAACAATCGGTCGGCATGTTTACTGAACTATCCACAGCAGATAGATGTACAAGAAGACATTGTGGTGTAAAGGCGAGAGTGTTGGGCTAAGGGTGGAGAAACCTGACTTCAAATCCTGACTCATCCATGAATCTCACAGGCTGATCATGGACCAATCCCTTGGTCTCAACCTAGCTTACCTCACATCCATGTAGTAAGGATAAAATACAGGGCTATTTTTGGGCAGGAACGCACAGGAACGGAGTTCCGTCTGGCTCCCGAGTTGGCCACGCCCAGCAGGAACTCATTAGCATAATAGGCCACACCCAACAGCAGAAACTCATTAGGATTGGCTACATTAGGGGTGTGTGGCCTAACATGCAAAGGAGTTCCTGCTACAAAAAAAGGCCCTGGGTTTTGACAACAAACAAGGTAAACAGAATAAGAAGCAAAAGGTGGATGTGGCTGGATGAGCACACTTCTGGTAACATGGGGGTGTGGCCTAATATGCCAATGACTTGCACTGTCAGAGGTGTGGCCTGATATGCTAATGAGTTTCTGCTGTTGGGTGTGGCCTATTATGCTAACGAGTTCCTGCTGGGCTTTTTCTACAAAAAGAGCCCTGACAAAATATATGTCACTCTGAGCTCCCTAGAAAAAGAGCAGGTAATAAATGTGATCGATACAGGCCTGTAGCCAGGATTTTTTAAAGTCAGGGGGCATTTAAATTTCTTAGTGGGCACTGGATAATCAATTTAATCTGGGGGAGAAGGCCGTGACACCCTGGGCTAGATGGGAAGTAGAAAACCACTGAAATGGATGGAAATGCCAGCCATCACTGACAAAAAATATTTGCTAGAGATCACGCTGAAATCCTGCTTCTACACCAATAGACCAAAGGGGTGTTTTCCTAGCTTTTCCTAGGTTGTCTCAATTCTGCTGGGGTAGTGATGGTGGGGAAGAGGTGTGCCTTGTCTCTCTGCCTTGTCTGAATTGCCTGCCTGACTTCCAAAGTTAAGTATGTTCATGTTCGTTGATGTTCCTCCAAACTGAATCTCAAATGCCCAGCACATTTTTGGACAGTTGCCTGAGAAGTGTAGTACAGTCCAGTAAATTCTATACACACATCAACATGCTGCTCTGGTTAGGATTGCAAGATACGAGCTACTTGCATTGGAGTAACCTTCCTAACTTCGGTGAGATAACTTTAAAATAAGCTGTGTGAAAAGTGTGTGTGAGACGCATGTAGCACTTCAGATCATTCTCGCACCAGTGAAGAAATACCACATTTTTGGTAAAGGTAAAGGTTCCCTTGCTCGAAAGCCAGTCAAATCCGACTCCAGGGTTGCAGTGCTCATCTCTGTTTCAAAGCCGAAGAGCCAGTGCTGTCCGAAGACGTTTCCGTGGTCATGTGGCCGGCATGACTAAACACCAAGGCGCACGGAACGCTGTTACCTTCCCACCGAAGTGGTACCTATTTATCTACTTGAAATTTCTTGCTTTCGAACTGCTAGGTTGGCAGGAGCTGGAACTAGAGACGGGAGCTCACTCCGACATGCGGCACACTCGGGTCTCAAACTGCTGAACTACCGACCTTCCACAGTCTGCAGTTCAGCGTCTTAACCACTTGAGCCAATGTTTACTAGGATTTTTGTGTTGTTTGGGTCCTTTGCCTTCCCGGGCAGTTATAATATTAAGCTATCTAAGTGTGGTGTAGTGGCTAGAGTGTCCAACTAAGATCTGGGAGACACCCACTCTGCCACAGAAGCTTGCTGGGTGGCTTTGGGTCAGTCACCGTATTAGCCTCTTTCACCAGATTATTGTGAGGATATGTCAGGATGCACAGCGAAACAACGAAGTACACGCGTACAGGAAGGTTTTACCTTTATTGAAAAGCTATAGATGCAGTAACATGAACACTGTTAGGAATGGCGGGTTACCTATGTGCATAATAGGATATAGGGCATTCGTATGCAACCCCACACACACACATAGTACCCAATTAGATGGGCTCCCGCGTGAGCATTTGGCAGATAACTAATGGCTGCAGAAGCTGGGAAGGTAAGAAGCTTCCCACGGATTCCAGGCACACCAATTCCTCCAGTGACCTTGAGAGATATGCGTTACAGCTAAAATGCAATTAAGCGCATGGGAAGGAATGCACAGCAATTAGAAACATACACCACACTCATGGCAGCATAGCTGACAGGATAAAATGAAAAAAAACCCCAATGTAAACTGTTTTGACTTCCCATTGGGAAGAAAGGCGGAGTATAAATGAAATAAATAATACCATATAAATAAAGTGATACGGGTCAAAGAGAATTTACAGATGATGTTTAGCTCTGCAGGATAAATTGATTTGGCCTGCGGATGATATGATGACTAACCAAAGGTTAGCCACAAGTCTACAAAAGCATACACTGTGCAAAAAGCAAGAACAGAGGTGGGTTTTTTAAAAAACTTTCAGTCTCTCATAATTGTAGCATTTGAAGGAATGTAATGAAATTGATTAGCACTCAGTTAAAGACTGACAACATTAAGCATTGTGTGTAACAATGACATGGAATCCATTACTAATTCTCCCATTTTGATTTCATGCTGAAAACAGTGGGTAGACCGCCCCGGGGGGGGGGAGGGAGAAATATCTCCTGTTCAATACTTACCTTTTACCCATCCCTTTTTGTTCCCATTTGCCTCTCCTGTCTGCTTCTGGCGGGTTTCATTTCTTTCCTGGTCACTGTTTCTTACTTCTTGGATTAATTCTATGGCTAATCCCAGACATCACAGGGAGAAGTGAATGGCATTCCAATTACTTGCAGCTGAACAAATATCTCTGATCTCTAAAGCTAACTGAAGAAAGTGGGCAAGAGAAGACAATGTAAATGAGTAAGACAGCATTTTTGCAGGGCTTGAAAAGCATTTATCAACGCCACCAAAAATACACCCCCCAAAACGTATCTTGTTCACCCCTGTGGTAGATAGCCTCCAGCCTATATGTTTCTTTTTTAAAATGACAAATTCATGGTGAAGTATGTTTATCAACATAGAATCATAGAATCACAGAGTTGGAAGGGGCTATACAGGCTATCTGGTCCAACCCCCTTGTTAAGTATTGGGATTGAATCATTCCTGATTGAATCACGCCGGAGACTGGCTGAGCTTGGAGTACAAGAACAATAGTCTGCCAGGATTCTGAAAGTAACCAATCCAGTAGTAATGTTATGTACACAGCCTATCACTGGGAGTGGGTGTGGGTGGGTGTGGCAATTGCATGCTATTTAACAGAGCTGAGGCTCTGGAGTCTTGTCATGCTCTTGCGGAAATCACTAATAAAGTAGAGCTGATCACCAGACTTGTGGTCTGTTCATCCATGGAACCCACTATTTAACACCTCTGCTCAATGCAGGATCAACCTAGAGCATCCCTGACAAGTGTTTGTCCAGCCACTGCTTAAAGACTGCCAGCGAGGGAGAGTTCACCACCTCCCTAGGCAGCTGATTCCACTGTTGACAAGTGTTTGTCCAGCCACTGCTTAATGATTGCCAGCGAGGGGGGAAATCACCACCTCCCTAGGCAGCTGATTCCACTGTTGCACAACACTTTCTATGAAAAAGCTTTCCCTAATATCCAGCCAGTACCTTCTTGCCCTTAATTTAAACCCATTACTGCGAGTCCTATCCTCTGCTGCCAACAGGAACAGCTCTCTGCCCTCCTATAAGTGACAGCCCTTCAAATACTTAAAGAGAGCAATCATGTTTCCCCTTAACCTTCTCTTCTCCAGACTGAACATTCCCAAGTCCCTCAGCCTTTCCTCATAGGGCTTGGTCTCCAGGCCCCTGATCACCCTCATCACTTTCCTCTGCACCGGCTCCATTCTGTCCACATCCTTTTTGAAGTGAGGCCTCGAAAACTGCACACAATACTCCAGGTGCAGCCTGACCAATGCACTGTACAGTGGGACTATGACATCTTGCGATGTGGATGCTATGCCTCCGTTGATACACCCCAAGATTGCATTAGCCTTTTTTTTTGTCACTGTATCACACTGGCTGCTCATATTTATCTTATGGTCCACCCATATCCCAAGATCTTGTTCAAACACACTGCTACCCAAAAGTGTATCCCCAATCCAGTATGCATGTTCGTCATTTTTGTTACCCAGATGTAGAACTCAGCACTTATCCTGGTTTAAATAGCATCTTGTTCACATCCGGCCACTTTTCCAGTATGTTCAGATCTTACTGAATTTTATCTGTACTTGTATGTTCAGTGCTCCTCCCAATTTGGTGTTATCTGCATATTTAATAAGTAGCCCCTCCACACCCTCATCCAGAGTATTTATACAAATATTGAAAAGTACCGGGCCCAGAACTGAGCCCTGTGGCACCCCACTGGACACCTCTCTCCATTTAGATGGAATGCCATTGACAACTACTCTTTGAATGTGGCTCTCCAACCAATTTCCTATCCACTTAACTAGGCTGACAAATAGGCCGATTCGTTTATTACTATAGATTCTGTCAGCTATGCTGCCATTGCAGGTGGTGTGAGGAGAAGCAACTGATGTGATTGTTATGCTGGAATGTTAACTTTCACTTCTCTGCGCTGAGTCTTATCTCATAGCCTGAGTGTCTGACCTTGGTACTTTTCTCCTGATGCTTCACTGGGAATATGAACCCGTTAGTTTAGGCGCGCTCCAGTTAATTCTCTGATTGGCTCGACTTTGTCAGGGGATCTC
Organism: Gekko japonicus; assembly: GCF_001447785.1. NCBI lineage: Eukaryota > Metazoa > Chordata > Lepidosauria > Squamata > Gekkonidae > Gekko > Gekko japonicus. The sequence goes on along the minus strand of NW_015173685.1, from coordinate 247,266 downwards.
ACTTTGAATTCTGTATATCAATTCCCCTCCCGCATTTAGAGTTAGTTCTGACACAGAATGTATGCACAGATGACTTGCCTTTACTGTACTCAATAAACTTAAACCTTTTTGAAGGAACGTTGTTGAGAACTGATTGCTGCGAGACTCTGACAGATTCATGGTAACAGGCAAGCAATTTGATTTGTCTTGTTATGATATTTGGTTTGGATCAGGGCCATATGGGGGGGACAAGGTGGTATCTTTGTCCAGGGGCCTATGGTGGTACTTCCATTAGCAGCATGGAACTTCCCTGCCCCCCCCTCCATTACAGTGCACTGATCTCCCTGAAATGTTACTCCTAAGGGACAGGGAACCCTTGGACTGCCTTGGCAAATGCTAGCTTTTGAGGGTGGTATGGGGAGGGTGAAGTTTGAGTAGGATGTGACATCATTCCTGGTGATGTTCTAGGAATTTCTTCTACTCCCTATGGTAAAAACTACAGAGATATCCTAGAGCATCATTATGGTTATGGAGGCCATTTCCCTGCCTTTCTAATCTCCTACTTCTCGGTTTCTTAAGGGCAGGGAATTGGGCTGTGGGTGAGAATTTACCCACTATGGGTGGGATAATGACAAGCCTAGGAAATCAGTGAAATCTCCACCCCACACCTACTTCCATTAGCAGATATTATCATCAGGATCCAAGGCTTTAGGTCAATTTATTTTACAAATATGAAATACTGTCATTCCAGGTGATGCTCTAGGAATTTCTTCTACTCCCTATGGTAAAAACCACAGAGATATCCTAAAGCATCATTATGGAGGCCATTTCCCTGCCTTTCTAATCTCCTACTTCTCGGTTTCTTAAGGGCAGGGAATTGGGCTGTGGGTGAGAATTTACCCACTATGGGTGGGATAATGACAAGCCTAGGAAATCAGTGAAATCTCCACCCCACACCTACTTCCATTAGCAGATATTATCATCAGGATCCAAGGCTTTAGGTCAATTTATTTTACAAATATGAAATACTGAAATATTGCTATAGCTGTCAAAGATCACATATTGCTGTATGTGTCCTAGATCTGCTTGAAAAATAGGTATAAAGCCCATCTCTTCTGATAACATGTTCTTCAAAGTAATGAAATGTTATGCCAAGCTTGGGAATGGCGGATGATCATACGGAAGGGTCTTGTTCTGTGAAGTAGGCCCACCAAAATGCAGAATCATCTACCCGTAAGTCCACTGTTCTTCTGAAAAAGTACAAAGTTGCCATCAGTTGTGATGCAAAATAGAACTCTGGAGCTTCTAGTCACATAAAAGGTCTGTCAGGAGGATTATAAGGCAAACAACAAGAATTTTAATAAGATTAATAAAACATCTCCAGGAGACGAGGGTGGTCTCGCCATCTCTATTTTTAAGTCTTCAAGGAACTGAAGACCTTGTAGGTGAAAGACTGGGCAAGCACTTTATTAAGTTAAATGTCTTGTTGATGTATGATAGATTCTTAACTTCCTCTATGCTGGACATAAAATAGCACTATTCACCATTTTGATGGATGGATCATTTCTAACATACACACACACACACACACATAAACACACATATTTTGGAATTCATTGTTTTCCTAGGCTATTTTATAGATGACAGCTACTGCACCAGGACATGTTGTGTCGGACCTGAAATGGCTGCAGTTCCTGCGCAATCTGCTCTCTCGCAACTAAATAACATTTTTTTAAGAAGCAGAAGCATAGGATACAGTTAAAGATCTCAGTGAGGGGGAGAAACCCCAGGTCCAGATGGCTTCGCAACAGAGTCCTGAATGTGAAATCCATCTTACGCTAGTTCATTGTTTCCAGAAGGCGAATCTTCAAATGATACAAAGCTACTTTTTTCCCAGTGTGTTGTATTAAACTACTAACAAAGCCCTTATAAGGCAAAATCTCATTGTTACAAATTTACTTGGTTTTAAACAAAATTGGTAGCTATCTAAAGACAGCACAGCTTTAATTGAGAAGAATTGTGGAGGTGTTTTTTTTTTTTTTTTTTTGAATGAGGTTCTGTATATCTCCAATTATCATTATTACTTTATTTTCCAAAGAAATACCACTTCTGTTTCAACCCTCAATATTAATATCTCAGTATCATCATTCCATACTGAGGATAAATAGATATACCCCCCTCCATTCCACTGTTCTGTGCTTCACTCTCTTTGTGTCACACTCCTCCTGAACTTGCACTTAAGTAGGAGAATTCCTTAACTTCCAAAATTGGGGGAATGAACATTTTATCACGGGTTGAGCTCCTTCAGCAGATTCGGATCTCCCCTTCCTCAATGTTACTTACACATATTTTGCCACAAATGTTGGTTCCTTCAGTTCACGCGATCTTTGCCTTTTCTTGATTACTGATGTACATGGATGCTTTGACAACACACAGCAAAAAAAGCAATTTTGATATGATGCATGAACAGTTGTGGTGAAGTCCTTTTTGCACATTTTTACTGTTATGCAGGATCATAATCCACACATCAGTAAAATATCACATAAATAATTTTTATACAATCATGTGTATGTTCCAAGAATGTGTGTAGTTAATGTTTTTTCAGTGCACATGGGTGCATCAGTAACATTGGAGGGTGGAAGATACAGATGTACTGAAGGATATGAATGATGCAGCCAGTTGTACATGGTCCAGATGCAACATTGTTAAAAAGTCACATAGTAAAACTGGAATTTGCTGAATGTGAAACTTGTGCCCAAGAAAGATTTTGGAATAATAAAGAACAAAAACTTGTTGGGATGGGCACAAGTTGACTGCATAAGTAGGTGGTGCACATGAAAGTTTTCTGCTGTATTCAAGCAGAACATGTATATTTTAAAGAGGAGGCTGTGGTGTCCTTGGCTTTTAATTAAAGGGTTGCTCTTTTATTGCCATTTTAGTGGGAGGGGGTTAGTCTGGAAACCATTATTTGAAGCTGCTCAGTGGTTTTTGTTTTATATTGTATGTTTTTTATGCTGTGGGTGGGTTTTTAATTTTGGGTTTTAATTAATAACTTTTGAAGTTTGTTTTTATTTTATTTTTTTTACTTTGTAAGTCACATTGGGCAAGTTTCCTGAAGAGGTGGCATAGTTGTTGTTGTTTTTCCCTAAATAAACACTGACTTGACTACCAGGAATGAGAAATGGCTTTGAGGCTGGAGGTGGTGTTTGGATACAGAACTTGGTGATGGTGATACATGGTCTTTGGTTTCCCGTTTGATTTGGGAAATCCATTGATCCCTGCCTGATCTGACTGCTGGGTGGGGCCAACTCTGCTCCCAGCATAAAAAAAAATGTTGCACAATATGGTGAGTGGGCTCAACTGTGATTGGTGGTGCACACTGCAAACCTGGTAGTGGTGGTGCAAGTGCACTGCCATGCACTATTGCTGCTACAATTGTTGGTGTCATTCATTCCTACATTCACCCCAGATGCCTCACATAAGATGATGCTATTTCAGAGCATTATGGCATTTTGATGCATTTTTAAAGAAACAGGTGATCCATCACAAAACTGTCATCCACCTCTCCTTCAAGCCTTCTGAATATTTACTGTGTGTATATATGTACATTAACTACCCCCAAACGCATACTTTTTGATCTGAGAGAGTATTTTCTTATTGTATTGTGCACATGCTAGGCTGACAACGTATCAGTGGCACTAATTTTCTTATTGTATTGTGCACATGCTAGGTTAACAACGTATCAGTGGCACTACCATATTGCCTAAGCTAATAATTTTTACCATAAAGAAAGAAATACTGAGCTGGCTGCAAGTGCTGTGTTGTGCATTTCGATATTTGTTTATCTTAAAAATGCACTCTTGGAAAGCACTGTTGGCACATATACCTGTGTCTGGAGTTATCAAAAGCTCTCCCAAATTGATCCAGTCTTTTTTCTGGCCTTTGGATCATCATGAAAGGATTTCAGAAGCAGTCCTGAGAACCATGGACAAAGGAAAGTTTGCTGATTTTGTTAATATACTTTCTAAAATACTTTATAAAAATAATGTCTCTTGCCACCCCATTCTTTTAGTCGTCAACTTCAGAAGACCATTTGGCTTTGGATTTACCATTACATGGGGGTACAATTAAATAGAGTATTGTGATGGCTAGTTCCATGGGGAACTCACTCAGTATGCAGGGGCTTATAGCATAGCTTGGGGTGAGTAAGGTTGACAAGAATATCTGTGGATAGCCATTCCCAGGGGTCATTTCCTGCAGGAGCACACAGGAGCGGAGCTCCGGCAGTTAAGAGCCCAGGGGGCAGGCACATGCAACAAGCCCCACCCCCTGCTCCCAGCAGCCCTCAGTCAGAGCAAGAAGCAGCCAGGTAAGTTGAGGAGCCCCCCACCCTGGTCCAAAACAGTCCAGTGGCACCTTTAAGACAAAGTTTTATTCAGGTACAAGCTCTCCCTCCTCTGCGAGGACAGATCTGCACATTCCCCCTCCCCCCAATAGCTAGGAATCCAAAACAGTCCAGTGGAGCCTGAGTGGTGGGTGTTGCCTTCTGACACACTTCCGGTGATGTCAGGGGGTGTGGCATATGCAAATGAGTTATGCTAATGAGTTATGCTAATGAGCTCCTGCACCTCTTTTTCTATGAAATGACCCTTGGCCATTCCTGCAATGAAAGTCATGTGTCTGCTCTCCTCTGTGTCCTAAATATGTCCAGAACCAGAAATCTTTCGTGCAATGTTCAAGGGACCAAGAAGGATCCAGCAGGAAAGGGGAAATCAATCACAGTTCCTAAGGAGATCTTAGAAATCCCAAGGATCCTATTCCTAAATATTCCAAAGAACCCAGCAGAGAGCCCAGCCCCTTCCTAGTTTATGGTAAAAGCCTCATCAACGGGCTAAGGGACATTAAGGTGGGAGGGTTTTGCAATGCTTTGCCTTGCCGTTCTTCATGGAGACCATTGCTATGAAGGGATGGGGCCAGGCCTCCTTCTTCAGACCCACACCTGCCATGCCATGATAGCTCAGCTATGGTGAGAAGTGAAATGGTAAGCAGAATGTGAAATAAGTGGTAAAGTGGAGGAAAATAATGTATATAAATGTACAAATAGGGTTGCCAACTCCGGTTTGTGAAATTCCTGCAGATTTGGTGGTGGAGATAGGGATGCCAGTCTCCAGGTGGGACTTGGGGATCCCCTGGAATTACAGTTCATCTCCAGACCACAGAGATCTGTTCCCTTAAAGAAAATGGATTCTTTGGAGAGTAGACTCTGTGGCATTGTACCCACTGAGGTCCCTGTCCTCCCCAGGGTCCATCCCCAAACTTCTAGACCGGGAGCCCCCCGCCCCCAGCCAAGATCGACTTGGCAACCCTACTGGCAACCCTACCCCCCCCCATACACTGCCAGTGGCCATGGGAGACCTGGCAAACCTAGGTAGAGAGGATGGAGTTTAGGGAGGGGGAGGAACTCATTGGAATATAATACCATAGAGTCCCCCCCCCCTAAAAGCTGTGATTTCTCCAAAGGAAATTATCTCTGCAGTCTGGAGATGGGTTGTAATTCTGAGTTGTAATTTCCTGCCTCCATCTGGAGGTTGGTAGCTGTGCACAAGGCCTGAAACAACTTTGTGATGTTTGTTTTTCATAGTGAAGAAATGCAAAGTTTTCTTCAGAAGAGAGTCAGGGGCCAGGGGCTCAGTGGTGCATCATCTGCTTCGCATGCAAATGATCCCAGCTTCAATCCCCAATGGAAATGATGTGAAAATAGATTATATGGATGACCTGAGACCGTGAAGAAGCATTGCCAAACGAAGTAGACAGCACTGACCTTGATAGACCAATGGTCTGACTCAGTAGGAGGCTGGGGGAACTAAGGTTCAAATAGGGTTGCCAGGCCCCCCGGACCACCAGTGGGAGATGGGGGGGGCATAGGGCTGCCAGCTCCAGCTTGGGAAACTCCTGGAAAGTTGAGGATGGCACCTGGGGAGAACAGGGACCTCAGTGGGGTACAATTGCAGAGTCCATTCTTCAAAGCATCCATTTCTCCAGGGGAACTGATCTCTGTAGGTGAGCTATAATTCCAGGTCCCACTTGGAGGCTGGCATCCCTAATGGTTCATATGCCCAATCAGCATTAAAGCTGGCAGGGATATGGTTGGGTTTTGGGGTTTTTTGCCATCAGTGTCCCTGGAAGTGACAACACACTGCTCTAAGAACTGCTGGAAACTCTAAGGTAAAGCCACAGAGTGTCTGGAGATTCCTAGAGCTGAGTGATGTCACTTCCGTTTCCCCCCCTGCAAGTGACATAATGCTGTTGCACCAACAGTGATTTTTAAAATTTATTTTTCTCCCACTAGCACCAAGAGCAGCAGCACACAGTGGGGACTTGCCACTGGGAGGTCTCCCGCTGTAACAGGAGTCCTGGCAGTGGCAATCCTAATTCCTGCAGACTTGCTCCATCCAAGTGGCCAGCTAATACAGAATACAGTGGTATGCACTGCACAATCCTCCCTTTTCTTGTGTACAAAGGGCAAACAGATCACTTGGCACCTGCTGCTGTAACATGTTCAAACATGTTCAAATTTGTTCAATGGCTCCCTGAGAGGTTATGAACATGAGAGGCTCCTTTGTTTTCCCCAGGGGAAGGAAGGATTCCTAATTTTTGCTCAACCCACTGTACAAAGAAGGTCACATATTATATTTATAAAATGGGGATTATTAAATATCAAATGTCAAAAAATAAGTTCCATTGGCAGTCAAATATCATCTGATGCCCAGTCACAGTGCACATATTAGCAGGTATTTGATGTCAAAATAGGGAGCGGTGGCACAGGCAGTTAAACTCCTGCTATAACAACAATGAACAGCCATTACGGCTGTTCGAAACCCACCGTGGCCAGGGTGAGCTCCCAGCCCTAGTCCCAGCTCCCGTCCACCCAGCAGTTCAAAAATGTGTAAAATGCAAGTAGATAAAATGGGTACCTGCCCCTAGGTGGCAGGGGGCACCCCTCCTCCTTATGGGGATGTGTGGCAGGAACGGCAGCGGCAATGGTGACGGTGGCAGTGGAGTTGGCCCTGGCAACCCGGTGTGCGCGAGGCTGGACGGAGGTGGAGTCATGGTGCATGGTGGCACGGTGGAGCCTGTGGGACGGAAGCAGAGCCGCAGCTGGTGCGTTGCCGAGCACTGGGTGAAGCCCACCGGAAGGAGTCGCGGTTTAAGACCTGCTCCGGGCGCCAGGAAGTGAAGTGCCGAAGAGCTGCCAGGGACTGAGCAACAAGCCGAGCCAGGAACTGAATAACAACTGAGCCCGCGGCCGGGGTGCTGGTAGGTTATCACCCCCCATACAAATAATGTGGCCCTAGTTAGGGATAAATAACTGCGTAAACCGCTCAGAGACCCTCTGGGGTCAGAGCGGTATATAAGTCAATAAATAAATAAATAAATAAAAATTAAAAATCATGGAGATAGATCAAGATGGGTAGCCATGTTAGTCCGTCTGTAGCAGTAGAAAAGAGCAAGAGTCCAGTAGCACCTTAAAGACTAACAAAATTTGTGGCAGGGTGTCTCTGCTTTAAAAGGGGGCATTTTGGATGGGCTTGGAAGGGTACTCTGGGCCTTCTCAGGGGACCCAAAGTCCAGAGTGGTGGCAGCTGAAGGTGGCAACCCGCTGGGGTCATGACACAGGGTATGAGCTCTTATGAGTCACTGCTCACTTCTTCAGATCAAAATCATGGTGAGGATTCAGAGCGAAATTAGTTTTCTTCAGCTCTCATAGGTATACCTAACAATACATAGGTGGCAAACAAGTAGTTTATATATGGAAAACACCATATGCTTATTTGCAAACAATTTGAACTTTTTAAAGTCTTCATTTAAAAAAAATCTCTTTCAGTCAGTGTCTATTGGCAATTAGTGTTTCCAATTTACTTTTAAAACCAATCATCTTATGAATTCATCACCAGCAAAAGGCAACTCAAATTCCTTCAAAAAGGCCATTTTTTGAGATGTTAAATGTACTGTGAATTCAGTTAAGAATTTGTTTGAGGGATTTTTACCTCAGGCGATGCACTTCATGACGCATATCAAGAATTTTGAATGTGTCTCGCACATAAACTGTGGAATTTACTTTGGTAGATTCCCAATTTACACATTTTGCCCTCCTTGGTCACTGTAGCATAGACAGCAAATAATCTCTTTTAATTTCATGTCTAGCAATCAATAGTCAAGTGGCTTTATAGTCCATTTCACAGCCAGGCGCCTTTTGTTCAACAACTGTATATCTTTCTTTACAGGCAACACTTCATAATAAATTACAGTAAGCCATGCTCCTATACCTGTTTATTTAATACAACCAGGGGCTATTTTGCAGAGTCATTCAGCTGGAAATTGTGGTGGCACTTTAACTGAATTGTTCATTCAGCTTTGAAAGCGTCGAGGCACTACACATAGGAATGTTTTTAAAAGACTTGCCCTGCACTTCCCTGGCTTCAAACTCCTGCTCCCAATCCAAGAAGACCTCACAAGAGCTTCCAAGTCTTGTGCAGAGTTGCTTTAAAAAACTGTATGAAGGATATTGAGAGAGGCAGAACGTTTAGTAAAGCAAATCTCTCAGGAGGTGCTGACAGTTCGCTGGATGGGTGTCAAGTTAATCATTAAACTAATCTTTGCAGCAAATGGGCTCTTTTTGTAGCAGGAACTCTTTTGCATATTAGGCGACACACCCCTAATGTAGCCAATCCACCAAGAGCTTACAGAGCTCTTCTTACAGGGGCCACTGTAAGCTCTTGGAGGATTGGCTACATTAGGGGTGTGTTGCCTAATATGCAAAGGCGTTCCTACTACAAAAAGAGCTGGATCTGGAGATTCCTGAGAAGTTTGGTGAGAAACAGGTGTCACACTAGCTTAATCTCTCCACATACTTCATTTAATTACATTGATATCTAGCTTTCTGCCATAATGGCAGTCAAAATGTCAATAGGGTTGCCAGGAGGTCTCCCATCCAGGCCCTGACTAGACTCAAACTTGTTTCACAAGCAGAGGTCATTTCGGGGGGGAACGCGGGGGAACGCAGTTCCCCCGCAGGTCCACCGCCGGGCCCCTGATGTCAGGGGGTGTGGCATATGCTAATGAGTTATGCTAATGAGTTCCCCTAGCTCTTTTTCTACAAAATGACCCCTGTGACCACAAGTGTAAAGTTGCTGCATCATATGCCTTTCAGCCATAACCTAGACAGCAGTCTTCCATCTTTCCAGACCTCTTGTCCATCTTTAACTGCCACATGGCAATACGGGAATGACTGAGTACATGACAGGAAGTTCCATGACATCATAATTATGAGACAGAAAGAGAAGTTCTTCAAAGAGTAATTCTCTCCACTGCTGAGCAACATAACTTCACTGCCTTTTTGTGCTTTGGTGTACATGTACAGAGAGGCAGGAGGCACAATGCTCTTGGTCTCTACCCAGGCACATACAAGTACCAGGCCCTTCCAAAATCCAGAGGGAAATGGCAGCTGTTTAGGGGCCCATGACCCAACAGGTGTGTTTCCATGATCCATGTGAGAGGACTACTGACCTAGATGCTTTCTTAAATTCATTTCCTCTATGAGAGAAAGAGATGTTTCAGAAGAACAGCTAGCCCTGCAAATTGCACTTCATCCCTGGTCTTGGCAGGTTGGGGACAATTTACTGGCAATGGCCTCCAGGGCTTACACTGTTTAATGCTTCTGTTTCATATAGACTTGGATAGGTGAGCAAACTAGCACAAATATTGTGGAGCCATAACCTTTTGTGGGACTATTTGCGAGGCTAGCTGAATTGTTGTTATTATTGATAGCTTTTTAGCACTAAGGATGGGCACGAACTGCATTTTTGCCATTCCGTTTGTGGTTTGTGGCTGAACCACAACCTAAACCACAAACTGATACTTCAGTTTGCGAATCGAACCAGTTGATATTGGTTCATGACCCTGCTTTCTACTCTTCACAAATTGCCATGAAAGGCCACAAATTGCCTTAAAATTAGTGGAGTTTCATGGTGGCTCTTTAGTTTGCGAACATTGTTTCATGAATCACAAACCAGTCAAAATTTGTGACAAACTTTAGTTCATGTGCTGGATCATTCCCATCCCTATTTATCACTACATAGGTTTTATTGCTAGAAAGTATTTGTGTAAGTTTTCTAGGAATTGTATTATTTTCAGCATGTTGTTATTACAGATTGCTACAGGCATTCTTGTGCAGACAGGTGCTTCATAAACAAGAAAGTGAGCTCTCATTCTGTCAGGTTTGGCACAACATCTCACTGGCCGAATCCAATTTGGACCAGTCCTTACCAAGATCTCAAATTATGTCGACTGTTTATTTTTTACCCTCATAGAATCATATTTTTCCATTTTAACTATTCTAAACACTGTCACACAAGGAGACTAGCAAACAAACGGTTTAACATTCTGCTGGAATCAACAGTGGAAATTCTTGTTTGCTCTAAATCCCACCAGTTTGAATCCTCTGATAGAATGGGCATTAATGAAAGTCTCCCTGCCTCTACCCGCTCCAACATTTAATATTGCAGCTGAGCAAAACCTGTGCAGCAGTAGAAAGAATCTTGACATAGTAAATAATCTCCTGGCAGCCATTTTCAAAATAAATATTTCCTTTTTATTTTTAACTAAAACCTTCCCCATCTGTTCTGCCTTCTCATTGCAAATGCATGAAGAACATAATTCACAGATGCATCATAAAGAGAGAGGAGTGATTTAGATCTTTGCATGTGCATCCCTTAATCTTAGTACATCTCGGCAGATACATGATTTATTCTTACCGCAGGCTTCAATAGCGTTCAGGCTGCCATAACCAATTCTTAATGATGCAACATACTCCGGAATGTTGTAGGCCACTCCCAGAATTGTTTAAGATCAGACCAAAGATCTGACATGATCCAAGATTAATGACCTTACTCCCTACTGTTACATTCTATGGAGCCTCACCTCCCAGCCCCACATCACCTCTGATATATTGCACAAAATCCGGACAAGTCACAAAAATGCTACAAGCAGCAACTGAGACCCTTATGTTCTGGTATTCCACAAAATCAAGATCAGATTATTTGGATATTCAATGGGTATCAGGGAAAGTAATCCAGTTATTTTGAGTCCACAGTGGATTGCCCATCACTAGTTCTTCTCAGTGGTTGCTTACAAAGGGTCCCTCTACATAAACATGAGAATTGCTATGCTGGACTATGTCAGAGGTCCACCTAGCTCAACAATCATTCTCCAACAATAGCCAGGAAATGCCATGAAAAGCATGGTAAAATTACTGGCCATCCTATTTTATCTAGTATCTGAGTATTTGGGTTCTCAGAAAAATGCTGTGAACTTTGAATTTTATTCTCTTGCAATCCCTACTATGAAGGTTGAAGTTGAATTTATCTCCAACCATTTGTTGTTGTTGTCGCACAGTCGAGTCTGACTCTTCATAACCCCATGGACCACATCACACCAGGCCCTCCTGTCTTCCGCCGTCCTCTGAAGTTGGCTCAATTTCATGTTTGTTGCATCGATGACACTGTCTAACCATCTCATCCTTTGCCGTCCCCGTCTTCTTTGACCTTCAATCTTTCCCAGCATTTCTCCAGTGAGTGCTCCCTTCTCATTTGGTGGCCAAAGTATTTGAGCTTCAGTTTCATTATCTGGCCTTCCAGGGAACAGACAGGGTTGATTTCTTTTAGGATTGACTGATTTGATCTTCTTGCAGTCCAAGGGACTCTCAAGAGTCTTCTCCAGCACCATAGTTCAAAAGAATCTATTCTTCGGCGCTCGGCCTTCCTTATAGTCCAACTCTCGCAGCCATACATGACTACTGGGAATACCATTGCTTTGACCATGCGGACTTTTGTTGGCAGGGTGATGTCTCTACTTTTTATTATGCTGTTTAGGTTCGCCATCGCTTTCCTCCCAAGGAGCAGGCGTCTTTTAATTTCATGGCTGCAGTCACAGTCTGCGGTGATCTGGGATCCCAGGAACATGAATTCTGTCACTACTTCCACGACTTCCCCTTCTATTTGCCAAGGAGTGATGGGGCCGGATGCCATGATCTTAGTTTTTTTTATGTTGAGCTTCAAGCCCACTTTTGCGCTCTCCTCTTTTACCCTGAGCAAGAGTCTCTTTAGGTCCTCTTCACTTTCTGCCATTAGAGTGGTATCGTCTGCATATCTGAGGTTGTTGATCTTTTCCCCAGCAATCTTAATTCCCGCTTGTGATTCATCCAGGCCAGCATTTTGCATGATGTACTCTGCATATATATTAAATAAGCAAGGTGACAATATACATCCTTGTCGTACTCCTTTTCCTATGCTGAACCAATCAGTTGTTCCATATCCAGTTCTAACTGTCGCTTCTTGGCCCTTATACAGGTTTCTCAAGAGACATGTGAGGTGGTCTGGTACTCCCATCTCTTTAAGGACCTGCCATAGGACACCAACCATTTAGTTTACATCTATTATTTGACATCACTACTGATACCCAACAATATTCAATATTTTATTTCTGGACAGTATCTCATAATTCACATGCAGTAATATCCAATATTTGACATTTAATGTGTGGTGAGCAATGATATTTCCTAATTAACTGTATTGGGTGTCCAGTGTGCAAAATACTGCAGCATGTCAGAGGCCAGTCCTGAATCCATCTAATCCATCTAAGATCAGACCAAAGTCTGGGGGGGAGGGGAAATTTGACCTGACATATAATGGATGTCTAAATGCCTTGTTTTGTTGTTTTTGCTGTCAAGACACAGCTGACCTATGGCAACCCCATAGGGTTTTCAAGGCAAGAGATGTTTGGAGGTGGTTTGCCATTGCCTCCCTTTGCATAGCACCTCTGGTATTCTTAGGTGGGCTCCCATCCCAATACTAACCAAGGCCAACCCTGCTTAGCAGCTGAGATCTGTCAAGATAAAGCGAGCCTGGGCTATCAAGGTCAGGGCTTAATTGCCTTACTCTGCTATTACTATATGGTGTTCAAATTTCTGACAGCTGACAGGCAATGGTATTTATTCTTTAGAACATTAATATGAAACACTATTGCTTATTCTACCATATATCAACATGGGTTCTTTGAACGTGGCATCTATTTTGCCACAAACAGAAGCATTCATATTTTGAATCTTAAATTTAACTTTCAGATTCAGAATTGAAGCCCTCATTTCCTACTCTCCAGGCTCTAGAGTACTTACTATAGCAGGGAATTTCAGAAACATATCTACATTAGACTCAGATCTCTGTGTGATTCTAAGGGACCCCATGGAAGTCAACTATGCTCTTAGAACTGGTTATTTTCATTTTAGATTTTGGCAGCATAAGGGAAAATGGATCTTGCCATTGTGAAGTACTCAGTTGGTGACGATCCTTTGAGTAGCAGCATGGAATCGGTGCAACGATTTGGAAGCTCACAGAAGGCAAAGCACAGTGAAGATAAAGCTACTGTCATATTATGTCTACAAGAAAATGCTGACGTGAATCTGGAGGTTCCTACAGAAATTGGAGGTAATAATAGGGCTGCCAGCCTCCAGGTGGGGCCTGGGGATCTCCCGCTTTTACAACTGATCCCCAGCTGACAGAGATCAGCTCCCCTGGAGAAAATGGCTGCTTTGAAGGGTGGACTCTATGTCACTTTACTATGCTGAGGCCCCTCCCCTCCCCAAACCACGCCCTCTCCTGGCTCCACCCCCAAAGTCTCCAGGTATTTTCCAACCCAGACTTGGCAACCCTAGGTAATAATAAGTTTTTGTTTGATAAGACTAGCTAAATGGCTGGGTTTATATTACAGTGAAATTTTTGACATGGATTTGGAGATTCCTTCTCAAGTGAAATGCCGAAGGACTTTTGGTAAGATTAGTGATTTTTTTTCAAGTGGAGGTTAGTTCTCCATATCTTTTCTGCATCTCCCCAGAGTCACTTTTCACCATAGCTTAACTGTTAGTTTGGTCTCAGTGAATTTGGATTCTTAGGTCGCAGGTAAATCCTACCATTAAATCAATCCACTGTAAGTTTCTTTGCAGCCTTTTTTTCTCTGAGTATAAACAAGGGGTTTTTTTTCCTATTGATTTTAAAAAAAAAAAACAATTATTCATAAGATAAACAAAACAATCATTATTTTTTGTATAGTAATTTCCACCTGGAAATGTAAAGCTTGAAGACAGTGGTGCTTTCTGCCTGCCTTATTATCCAGCCACAATAAAAATGACTTTCTCTTAAATTAAAAAAATTGCATTGTGTCCTTAGGGTTTGGGGTTGTTGTTCTTCTCAGTATTCATCAGCTGTTGTGCTGCAGATGCTTATTTAAAAAGACTGAGGCGATCGCCAAGTCAGCCCATCCTCTGCGCCTCATCATTATACTGCACTGTACAAGACAACAACTAAAAAACACTAACAATTCAGAAAATTTCTCAGACATGAGTCATGCCCAAGACAGCAAGTGCTTTCTTTTGTGAGTTGCCTACAGCAAGCCAAATGCAGAAGTGTCCCATGAAGCAAGAATATGTAGAAGTTTCTTGCACTGTGTTAAACGTAAACTTTCAGTGGACTCTAAGGGCTAGTTCACAAGTAGTTAGTCCTAGGTTGCGTTCAGACGGGTCTTTATATCTGACCCAGGCACAAATGCCTTGTGGATTTAAAGGCAATGATCAGGCAGTGACATCTGGGAAAGGTGCTGCTTCCATGATCAGTCCGTTTTGCCCCGCCAGGGAGCCGTACTTAAAAGATACAGGTGAAAATCCTGTCCTGTTGCTTGCTGATGGGCCAATGACAGACTTTCCTCTGTCTGATCATTCCAGTGTGCAAACAGCCCATCGGGATGGTCTGCTTCAGACAATCCCAAATGGCTACCATTTTAAAAAAATCTCCAAGCGATATGCACATAAATACATAAACGTGCGATAGCCGCAGAGCTCCGCTGAAGCATCCAGGACAATGTCACGTTAATCAGTGTCCCGTTAAATTAATAAACCTCATTGATTGAAATTGGACCTTAAGGGAGGACAACATAGGTCTTTTTCGAAGCAAAGTAGTCCCTCCACTGACCCAGATCTCCAGGGCAGGGGGAGTTGTCAGGTTGAGCCTACTTTACAAGGGCAGTCTGTAAAAGAACATGTGAGGTCATATAAGCCTGCATAGGGATTTCGGCTACGTGTCCTTCAGGCGGTGCTTTAACCACGCGATTCCATGCATGCACGGAAAACCAAGCATGCAGTGAAGCGCATGTGCACATGCACAAAGGGATGCATGCACTTCAGGGGGATGCCGTCTAGACAATCCATGGTGGAGTCAGCGCATGGTAAGGCAATTCACGGGGGGAGCTGTCTGGTCATGCAACACCAGATAAAAAAAGATTGGGATCAAATTTGAGCCAGGCCAATGGCGGGATTAGCTGCCTGTCTGAACACACCCCTAGCCTCATGAGTGTAGCACGAAGTGTGTGATAGCATGTCTGAAGGAGGTCAGAAACAAGTTCATATCAAGTGATATCAATACAAACACAATACTCTTCAGTGGAGACAATTCATTGATTTACTGAGGAGCTGGTGGTGATGAAAAGGCAAGGGAGATGGCTACAGAAACAGAGGAGGAAGACTCAGGACAAATCCAGTAAGACAAGGGGAAACGCTCATTTCAAAGCATACTCTGTGGCAGTGATGACAGCAAATCAATACAACTTTTCCACCGCCATTGCATCTGCACAGTGTAGGCTAGTGGAGCTGTTCAGGGTGGTCAGAGGCATGTTGAGATCTGGTCTACAGAAGCAGGTGGACTGCTCAGTGGCCCACTGTGATCATTGTCTTCAGCACTTTGTAGGAAACTTGTTTTAATGATGCATTTAATTATGTGTGCTGGTTTTAATGGTGTTTAATATTTTATTTTGTTAGCCACCTTGGTGGCCCTATGTGGGCAGAAAGGTGGGGTAAAAATGTTGGAAGTAAAATAAATAAATAAAGCCGAGAGTAAGAAAGTACGGAGACATCAAGGGATATGCATACATCTGTAAAGCGAGCAAACATTATGTTCACACAAACTGGTGGGGTGGGGATGAACAGAGAAATGTCTTCCATCAGTAGAGATTTTGTGAGGTATTCCACCTTGGTCTTTGTAATGATGACATAACTTGGGAGATTTTGATTCTAGTTCTGTGTTTCTCCACTTCCAGAACGCTTATGGAAGAAACTGCCCAAGTTCCTCTTTTCTGATCTTTCATCTCTATCATAAATTAAAAAGGCAGCTCCTTTACTTCTATAACATTTTATTTTATCGTCAGAAAATGACATTGAACAACACTGAATAAAATCTAAAAGACAGCCTATACTTGGTACTAAGATTTATAATAAAATTGCATAGAGCGGTATTTTTAATCAATGTACACAGATTTCAAACCACATTTTAAACACAAACTTTATCCTATCCTGAAGGACTCTTTATTAAGAGCCAGCATGTAGCATTCTGCTTGAAAATGTTGCTGAATTATATTAAATTGTAGGTTCTTACAATTTCCTATGTGACCATTGGGTATATGCAGAGGACCCATGGAGATCAGGGGTGCAAGAAGAAATCCACCAGTTCAGTTCAATGGTTACAAACAGGGAACATCCGGCTTCGGCTTCCTTGGCTCCTTCGGTCGGCAGGACGCTCCTCTCTCCGGCGCAGTTCTTCTCCAGCGAGGCAGCCGTCTCGGTGTGTGAGTTCGTCTCCCCTGGCCTTGACTCCGTCCGATAGGCTCCGCTGCGCCGGGAGATGATGTCATCCGCACCTTCTGCTGCTCGCGCTGGCCGCTTTTCTGTTGGAACTCCGCAGGCCACGAGGGATCACTCCACTGGCTCTCGATGTTCCGCTGCACCGCCTCGTCTCTGCTGCCAGGATCTGCCGTCACTGCCCCCTGGCACTCCTTTTAAATAGCGTATCCAAGACAGTGGAGGTCTACGTGGTAGAGAGAACCACTATCAGCATCCAAAGTTATAAAGTATGTATTAAAGAGAAAATGTTCACATGACTACTTTTAGCACAGCAGATCGAGCAAGGGATTAAGAAGAAATGGGTGAAATGCAATCCTTTTGTCCCTCTCTCTACAGATGCCTTATCAGATCTTAAAATATAGGAAATGTTCTAGATCTCTACAGAGTTTCAATTACCTTGCAGCTTCCTCCAGCTTTCCAGGCCAGCACATGGCTAACAGCTACCTCCTCTATACCTCAGTTAAGAGTTCTGACTGCTCTGATAGCACAAAAGAGGTGTTCCTCCTTATTCTCCAGAGTGTTATCACTTCTCTTTCCCTGGTCAGGCCAGGTCAGAGAAACTTTTCCTGGAAATTCTTCCTGGAGTTTCTTCCTGATGTCTCTATAGTATTTAATTCCTCAAAATCGCTGGTTTCTGCTTGGGGGGGGGGGCTGGATCCTCCTATTTTCTCTAGCTAGACCTATTAGCATTTCTTAAGAGGTAGCTGAGTTGAGCCTGGAAAGCCACTGACTGACTTCCGCCTCCCTGCCAGTTCTCTGCACACACACACACACACACACACACACACACAGAGAGAGAGAGAGAGAGAGAGAGAGAGAGAATATTTTTTAAAATGCAAAATGAAGGTTTTGCTTATTTCAGTCTCCAAAGAAGAAATGCATTTTTTCACAGGAACGATATATGATCAACAGCAATATTTAAATATTTTCCACAATTGAAATCTGTATAGTGATTAGAGCTGTCTGAATCTATTATTCTACCGGCTTTAATAACAGAATCAGGAAATCCAAATATTGTATATAATTTCAGGGTTTTTTCCTTAAGTTCACAGAGAAATAAAATGAAATTTTAACAAAAATAATGTCACTCATATTATTCTAGATTCAGTTACAGGGTCTTTTAAAAATGAAAGATAATGGGAAGTAATGCTTCTAAGATGCAACCATTTTCCTCCTCTCATTCAGATGAATGGTAATTATGTAATTTTTGTTTGACGGCCTAGCCATTTCTTCATATAGACTCACAATGTAATGAAGCAAACAGCTGCATTCTAAAATGTTATTTTCATTCAAAATGCATCCAAAAATATCAGATGACCTTCAAAACCTATAGGGGTCAGAAAGCCAGTGTGGTGTACTACTCAGAGTGTCAAAGAAGGGTCTGGGAGACCCACGTTCAAATCCCCACTCTGTCATGGAAGCTTGCTGAGTGTCCTCGGGCCAGTCACACAGTCTTAGCCTAAACTACCTCACAGGGTTGTTCTGAAGATAAAATAAAAGAGAGGAGAATAAATCTATAAAACATGAAATAAATATATAAAGCAGGTATGTCCAACAGGTAGGTCGCGATCTACCAGTAGATCACAGAGGGGTTAGAGGTAGATCACCAGCAGGCTCAGACATCTCACTAATGAGCAAGAGTGAATTTTTAACAATTGCGCGAGATCAGCCTGGATCAATACTTGACCTACATTTAGCACAAATAACTCTGAATAAAAGTTAAAGAAAGTTATTGAGACAATTAAAGAAAGTTATAACTCAATAAAAAAAATGTTCACAGTTCTTTCTGGATCTTTGTCTCTCTGTTTTGTTTTTTTGCTTATTTCAAATCAGTCAATCCTAAAAGAAATCAACCCTGACTGTTCCCTGGAAGGCCAGATAATGAAACTGAAGCTCAAATACTTTGGCCACCAAATGAGAAGAGAGCACTCACTGGAGAAGACCCTGATGCTGGGAAAGACTGAAGGTTCAGTTATTAATAGGGTCCCTCTTACAGGTGCTGCAGGCCTGTGGCCACAGCATGGTCTTTTGGGCCACTCATCGGGCCAGGAGGACGCCGCCCAGTTCGCAACTGGGCGTTAGCGAGTGGGCGGTCATTGAATGGTAGGGAAGAAGGGGCATGAAATGGCCCGCGCTCCTAGTCAGTCAGCTCCTGTTATCTGGTCCATTACTCCATCTATGTCATGAACTACGCTACCATTCCTAATATCTTTAACAATTACACCCAAATTTGGTAGCTGGAGTTCTTTGGTTCCTCGTTCACTTGACTGTACAGGAGATAGCTGTAGCCCAGAAGGTTCCTTTGTATGCTTAGCTAAAGATCGTGTTTGGTCAGTTATGCTGGTTAAATCACCGTTGACATCGATAACCGTGTCCACATCCATAGCCGCACCCGTCCTGGCCAAGGTAGAAGTTGGCATTTGTTGTTTACCATTCCTCAGCTTTACCAGCCTCTCCATCAATTCACTCAGTCTGTTTATAACTTCCTGTTGCTCATATTCAGGCAACTCAGGAAAAACCTCCTGAATATTTGCATCGATGTCCTCTTCCTCCATAATCAAGTTAGGGATGCTGGCACTAATGTTGTTGCTAGGGGGGGCAAGTTCCTGAGCATGGACCTTACTATTTTCACCCCCTGGATGTATCTTGCTCTGAGGCTGCTGATGGTCATGAGCTTTTTTCCATAAAAGGAGAGGAACTACATTTTTGTTTAAATACACCCGAGTTGGAAAAATACCTCTTGTTCTTAAGAATCTTTTCTCGTAACAGGGCTGATGGAATATGTGATGAGTTAAAAGTTAGAACCACTCTGCAAGTGTGGTGTCTACTAGTCAGAGATTCAATGTCTTTTAGGTCAATCACTCCAAGACGGTTTCCTATTAAAGCTTCCAAGTGTTCCTTAACCGCAGACCTAGAGTACCAGTTAGGTAAACTGCCCCTAAAGGGTGCATTATAAATGGGGGAGGGGATGGAACCCAACTTTAGTGGGTTAAAATCTAATTTGAAACGAACTTGAAACTTTATTTTCATGGTGGTAGATCACCGGCACCTTTGGCCGGAAAAAATAGATCACTAACTGTTCGAAGTTGGACATGCCTGATATAAAGCATGCAAACCAATCCTATAGACTAACTAAGACAGCCATCACTATCACAGAATTTATATCAGAGGATCCCATATTCTTCCAACAGCAACATTAAGGTGTACAATGATAGCAGTGGGGAAAAGACAATGTAGGGCAGCAGTGACAATCATTCGCAAAGACTCTGTAGCTAGATTCAAGTTCAGTAGCACCATAACCAGATTTTTCAGGGTATGAGCTTTCAAGAGTCAAAGCTCCCTTTGCCAGATACAGGTCAGAATGGAGATCTCTCAGTCCTTGTATCCCAGACAAAAGGTGGGAGGGGTGTTGCAAAGAAGGAACTCAAAATGCAGAGGTATAATTCAGATTGTCATAAACCTGATTCAAGTACAGGGGGAAAGCTTGGGGGGGGGAGAAAATTAACATCTGTAGTGACAAAGAATCTGATTTCCCTATTCAGCCCTGGGGGGGTCCATTGTTTTGAACTTGTAAATGAACTCCTGTTTAGCAATGGAATATCCTGGAAGATTAAAAATTCTAATTTTCTGTCCCTAAGCATTTTTCCTTTTCTCTAATCAAGGAATCTTGAAAAATCTAGATAGATAAAGATGACTATTCAACAAAGAATTAATGGACATAATTAATGGACATAAAGGACATTCAGTTGCTAACCTAAAAGTACCTAGGGTTGCCAAATCTGGATCGTCCGGGAGCGGGGGGCTCCCGGACGATCCCGGGTGTGTGCACGCGCGCATAGCGCGCGCGCGCACAGCGCGCACGTCACCCGGAAGTGACGTCGCACGCTGGGGGTGGGGCCACGCGATTTGAGGGGAAAACTCTTTGTTTTCCCCTCAAATAGCGTGGCCCCGCCCCCAGCGTGCGACGTCACTTCCGGGTGATGCGCACACAGGGGTGGGGTTTCCCCCGGGCCCCGATTCCGGTGTGCCGGGAATCGGGGCTCTGAAACGGGGGATTCCCCGCCCCCCGGCTGCATTTGGCAGCCCTAAAAGTACCAGATATTTTAGGAAGGAATTTCAAAGGGAGATTGCAATTGAAAATGAAACTCAAGACAATGCATCCACCTGGACTGAATTGAGACATAGGATACCTGTCTCATTACCAATGTTGATTTCTCTATTACCCCTCTGTCTATTACACATAATCCAATGATGCCTGCTATTGTCATCTGAAAACACACCACTTTCCAATAAATAGGAAAGGTAAACTTCCATTCTAGCTGCATAGTCTTTAAGATGCTACTGGACTCTTGCTCTTTTCTATTTAACAAATCAAGATTTGAGTCCAGTAGCACTTTTCTAAGAAGATTTTTCAGGGTATAAGCTTTTGAGAGTCAAAGCTCTCTTCATCAGATACATCAGATGAAGATCAGATACATCTGATGAAGAGCACTTTGACCCTTGAAAGATTATACCCCCCCCAAAAAAAATTTGTTGGCCTCTAAAGTGCTGCTGGACTCAAATCTAGTTGTTCTACTGCTAGGCTTCCCAAATCTTGCCAAATCGCGGTGGGGGTTCCGCATGTCTTCGCAGAATCCATGCTGCGGGGATGGCGAGATGCGTTGCACCACCGTTGCCAGTACATGACGCTATGCGTTGCTTTGGCAACGGGGCTGTTTGGAGCCCTGTTGCCAGAGCAACGCGTAGCGTCAAATCCTGGCGACAGCGGGTGCAACGCGTCTCGCCGTCCCCGCGGCACGAATTCTGCGAAGACATACAATCCCCCTCTGTGACTTGGCAACCCTATCTACTGCAGACCAATACAGCTACCCTCTGAAACTATGTTCAAAGATTCTATAGATGCTCCATAGCCCCACAAATCACAATACTGCTTTTGAGAAAGCCTGCATGTTAGCCAAACATAGAAATTGCCACCCAACATGCAGTCATGGCAGGAATCCATTCAATACACTCTCCCATACACAACACACAAGCATGATGTCAAGGAAAAAGCCACAGCACCCACTAAAGCACAACTGGTTGGAAACAACAGTCAATCAGAGTGAGCCAGTCAATGGTCTGTAGCTGTCTGCCTCAACTGAGTTCTGGGCTGCCTGCCTTTCACCTAGCCAGCAGATAGTGTCAATCAACCAAATGAAGTATGTGCTGGATGGGATTAAGGTTATTGGACAATCTTTGTGTGTAGCCTTTTTATCCACTCTCACCCTTCCCATTTTGTAGTATGTATATCACACCTACAGTAAGCAATGGAAGTCGGGGAGGGGGGGAAATGTTGATGTCCCAGGGTCTAGAATGTGGGTGTGATGGTGCTCAGCTGTGTTAAGATGTACTGGTGGTGCTGGAGAATACTGTTGAATCCAAGCCATTGTGTAGTCCATCTTGAAGCCACTTATAGTAAATACCAAGCCAGTCTCTATCTACTGACCGACACAAGAGCAGAGACAAAGCTGGAACTGGTTTACTGAACTGCATCAGCTGTAGAATGACTTTTGAAAACTACATAAAAATGTAGTAGGGATCAGAGGATTTTCAGTATTCCATTATTTCATAACTGCTTAAATTTTTCCAGTCTGCTTTATTGGCTAATTTGCCGTGTAATAAATGCCAAATGCCTTCAGTAGATGAGACCAAAATCATTGTATTGAAGGTACTCATTCAGAATCATCATAATGGATCATACTTTATGACGGGAAGTGCCTACAAACATCAATGTCTCCTTGGAGAGTGCTCTAACTCCAAAGTATTTTTAAAAATGGTTCATGAATGTGGTGGTGGTGGAAAGTACAGTCACGTTGTAACTGACTTATTGCAACCCCACAGGGTTTACAAGAATAGAGACATTCAGTGGTGGTTTGCCATTGGCTGCCTCTGTGTAGCAAGTTCAGTTCAGTTCAATTTATTGTAATTAGCCATTGGTTGTTACAAGGTTACAAAACTCTTGGCAATAAAAATACAGATTATGAACAAGCTATAGGCTAATGTCAGAAAATACAGAAATACTGAAAACGTGTCTAATTTAATGCAATAACCTAGATAATGCCCCTTTCTGTTGCCACTTTGGAGCATATATTCTTTGCAGCAAGTGCAAATAATGAAACTGTAAGAAACATATGCATCAGTGTCAGATAAGAAAAAAGAAATTTGATCCTCAACTGGGTATACACTAAGACCAAATAAAATACCTGCTAAAAATGTAGCCCTCGGACTGGAGTACAGTGGGCAAAAGAGGATATAGTGAGGTAAGTCCTCAAGTACATGGGTGCCACAAATACATATTTATTTATTTATATTTATTTATTTATATATTCGATTTCTTATACCGCCCTAACCCCCTTGGGGGTCTCTGGGCGGTTTACATAGGCAGTTCTAAGAATGTTTCTCCCTAACTAGGGCCACATTGTGCAGGGACGGGGCTGCCTACCGGCACCCAGGTGATGGCTGTTGTTTCTCTGGCTCGGGTCTTTCCAGTTTCTTCCCAGGCAGTCTTCGGGGCGAGATGTTCATCTTGGTGCTCAAGGTGGGTTAGCTTCCTTTCCGGTGGGACCGTTCGATGGGCCAATGGAGTTTGATTAAAGCGGCCCTCCAAAATGGCTGTTGGCATTGATTAAAACCATAGGGAAGTAAAGGATGCTCTAAGTACATATTTGGAGATGTTGACTAAAAATGGAGTTCTAGTATGGTCCTATTTAATTAGTTTGTACCATGGTGCTGCTTTTTATTTTAATATCAAAGAGCCGTCTAGCCGGTCGTCAAAGTCATAAATCCAGTTTCTAAGCTGGAATTTATCAGTTGATGTTCCCAAAAGATCATCGGGAATGGGGTATGTTGAGGGCGATCTGGCTGCAATACCTGTGTAGCAGCCCTGAATTTCCTTGGTGGGCTCACATCCTAGTACAGAGAAAATCAGAAATCATTCCTTCCTACTTTTTTCATAATTGTTATGGCTCAATTTCTTTTCTTTTTTCCTGTTTTCTTCTTTTTCTCCTTCCTTCTCTTTGTTCTCTTTTTATATTTAACAACTTCAATAAAATTCATTTTTTTTTAAAAGAGTACTAGTCAGTTTAGAGGAGGGGTTTGGGTACTATCAGGGCTATTTTGGGGCAGGAACGCACAGGAACGGAGTTCCGGCTGGCTTCAGAGTTGGCCACACCCACTACAGCCAAAACCTCTGTGTGCATGGCTACAGAGGGAAAGCCTGGAGAGCAAACCCCCCCGGTGACTCCGAGGCGGGCAGGCCAGGGGCCCCTTGAAAGGATCAGGGAGGCATTTAAATGCCTCCCTTTGCCTTCCCTGGCCTGTCCAAGGGCCAGCTTGCCCAGGCTCCCTGCAGGTGTGGGGTGCCTGGGCAAGCCAAGGGAAGGCAATTTAAACTGATTTCCCTTCCAGGGGGGGCTTACTTGGGCTCCCCGCAGCTGCGAAGCACACGGGGAAGCCAAGGAAAGGCATGGGGTGTGGCCTAACATGCTAATGAGCTGTGCTATCAGGGTGTGGCATAATATGCTAATGTGTTTTGCTGTTGGGTGTGGCCTATTATGCTAATGAGTTCCTGCTGGGCTTTTTCTACAAAAAAAGCCCTGGGTACTAGATAGAGTGCCCTAGCCTTCTGGAAAGCAAAAGAGTCAGTGAATGCTCAAAGAAAGTGTACTGGAGTTAGAGCAAGATGCGTAGCCGTGTTAGTCTGTCCATAGCAGTAGAAAAGAGCAAGAATTCAGTAGCACCTTAAAGACTAACAAAATATGTGGCAGGGTAGGAGCTTTCACGAGTCACTGCTCTCTTCTTCAGACTAACTGGAGTGTTTGGGAAATACTGGAATAAAAGCCTCTCATCTTAAGATCCTAAGTCACTGTGAAAAGCTTATGAAACTCTCAATAGCCCGAAACACATGAATTAAAGTCTGTGCATACACTGATTTACATCAGAGTTCTGTATTGAGTTACCTCCGAAATATTACCCCTGATTTCGTCTGACCTTTCCCCTCAGTGTTGAATAAAATACGTTGTTAATTTGGAATTTCAAAATGCCTCAAGTGCCATTTCAGTTATTTAAGTTAAAGGGGGCTCTCAACCCTTCCCTCTGGTTCCTGGTCTGAGCCAGCAGTAGAATATCATACTGTGACAGAGTTCTTCAGGGAAGAAGAAAACAGATATTCAGGGTAGCTCAGTTAGAAAGGGAAAGGATAATGGAGGGAAAATCTTGCCTCTGAGGGAGGGAAGTGGATGGGTGCTTCATACCTTGTTACTTATGTCGTATACATCTTGTCTGAGTATCAGAACTGAAAACTGTTGGTCCTGATTTGTGATTCAGACCACCTGCCTTCATACTAAGCTTAAAAATTTCAATTTCTAAAGGAACAAAAGTCTATCTTTTCTTATTCATCCTCTTATCTGATAACAGAACCTCAACTGCACCTCATCTCAAGCAATACCAGCTATCCAGCATTCAGGAAAGAAGTCTGAAGTGTCTTTCAAAATGAAAAAAATAAAACTCCTGAAAATATTTTTCTTTCTTTCTCCAGGGATATGGATGACAAACTTGATGGCATTTGATATTTATTTATTCTTTCTTTGGTATACAAGGCAGCTCAAAACAAGTGGCAGTGGAGAAAAGATTACAAAGAAGAAACCCTAAATCCTTTTCAAACCCTCCACCTTCTTCAATACATCAGAGTTCTGAAGTCTTCTTTCAAGCACTGCTAGTTCTATTTTATGATATTGTGTTCATGGCTGGCTGAGAATTATAGCTTTGGTGTGTCTTCGTCTGCTTTCACAGAAGTCGCAGAGAACTTTGCTATTTACCTCTGCCAATACAAGCTGAAAACAGTTGTATTGTAATGGATTGGATGGGGTAGTCTTGTGTTTGTGTTGCACTCGAAAGGATGCGGCTTGCTTTCTTTGGATATAAGTTTATTAAATCAAGAGCTGACCTTTTGGGACACAGTCACTGTTCTCACCCTCTCAGAAATGCTGTGGGTCTTTGTCATCAAAGACCTTGTCATTGTTTGAGAGGGATAGCCCCATATACAAAAACCACAGACGAGAAGGAAGCAATACATCTTGTGAAGACTAACAAAAAATTAAACCTTTATAAAGAATCGCTTTCATTTTAACTTGGCTTAGGGTGGCACTGCAGGAGTTCAGAAAAGGGCAGAAAAGAGCAACAAAAAACATCAACAGTTGGTGCAGCTTTCCTGTGAAGAAAAGCTTTTTTAGGCTAGGGGGGGAAAGGTATGTTTCATTTGGTGCACTGCAAGCTTCTCTTGCACCCTTTCCTTTCACGAAAGCTAACCATCCAAAAGTAGTGATGGGTATTGGGGGCTGGGAAAGACTAGTCAAAATGCATCCATTCCAGCAGTTTTGAGCAATTTGAAGAAAAGAGAAGAAGAAGAGTTTGGGTTTATACCCCGCCCTTCACTCGGAGTCTCAGAGCGCCTTACAAACTCCTTCCCCTCCCCACAACAGACACCCTGTGAGGTAGGTGGGGCTGAGAGAGCTCTTTCAAGAACTGCTCTTTCAAGGACAGCTCTGACAGAACTATGGCTTGCCCAAGATCATCCAGCAGCTGCAAGTGGAGGAGTGGGGAATCAAACCACTACACCATTTGATAAATGGTCCTCATTTTTAAGCATGTGATTAAGGTTCTTCTCTTGTGTTGCAGTTTGGAAAGAGTTAACCCATCCCAGTGTTGTGGCCCTCAATCCATGGTGGGTTTTAAATGAAAATTAAAGATTTGTCTTATGAGAGCTACTGAAAGTATTTTGACCAGAGGGAAAAATGTTAATGTAATGAACCCAGTCCCCTCCCCCATTGTCCCTTTATTTTTTATTTTCTTTTAATTGTGGGTTCTTCCTCTTATTCATGGTCATGGCATGACATATTTTTCAAGAGCTCCATGAATCATCAGTATTTTAAGTGCTCCTCAAATTACAAATGGTAAGACCTGTATAGGATTCAACCTTCTCTTTCTTCAGCAATTGTGGGGTAGGTTTTTTTCCCAGAGAAAGCATCTCACTCAAAACTAGAAACAATAGTGAAACCACAGCTGTCAGCACAATTGCCAGTACGGAAGCTTCCTAGAATACAAATTCGCCCTCCGCTTCATAATGGCTTTGGCTTGGATCCTGAGAACTACATATATGGTGTTCCATATATGAAATGGGTTTTCTTATTTCCTTCCTGCTGCAGCTTCTTGTGCCCCCCTTCCCACAACGAACCCTGCTTTTCTGGCATGACAGAAATCTTAAAAATTGCTAAGGCTCAAGAGTACCACCTACAGCATCTGGATGCTTGGACCCCTAGAGTTTCCATTTCAACGGCCCATTCACTTCCATTCCACATTGCACTATCCTGGCAGACTTAATCCCTTTTTGACCAAAGACAATCCAGTTTGACTAGACTATCTATTTGTCATGAAAGTTCATAGCCATTACCAGGTGCCTGATGGAGGTGGGACTATATTGCATGTGGCACTGATTGGTAAAAGTAGATCAGAGATGGGGATTTGCATGGGATTTGAGAAATCCACTTGTTATTCTTAGAAAGGTGTCTGGCTTAGGTTTAACTCCCTGTAGCATAAATATGTGGACATTTGGGATTTTCCCTTCAGTTTTCAGTCTTCAGTGGAAAAACTGGGTCCACAGGAAGTTGGGTAGGGGGTCAGGTCTCCTTTGACTTCTTGTTAGCACAAGGAACTCTGAGCATACTCTCAAGAGCCTGCATAGGTAACGTATGTTTAGCTTAGTTAGTTCAGCTGTATTGCTTTTTTATTTAAATATCTCTGTGCTGTTTTTGCTGTGTGCATTTCCCTATATTTTATTTTGCCTTTTTTCACCCCTTTTTGAATCCAAACCAGCCTTTTGCATTTTAAGCACTCTTTTACAATAAAATACTCTCTTTTTTGCTTGACTTAGTACAATCTGTTTCTCTGGGATATTTCTCTTAATTTCTTTGGTATACAAAGCAGCTCAAAACAAGTGGCAGTGGAGAAAAGATTACAAAGAAGCAACCCTAAATCTTTTCTTTCCCTTGTGCTAGACTTCACAGGTGCTATAGGGTTGGTTATAAGTTATTTTGTTATTGCTTTAGTACTGTGCTGGGAGACTGTCTTCTCAGTGGATCGGTTTAGAGGTTCTCAGGAGGTCCTGAGTGGTGGTGACAGATTACCAGAGGTACTTTCTGGGGAACCCTTGGTCCCAGCAAGGAAAGGCACCATTTTCTGCTTTCCACTGTAACATGTAGGTCAGGGACCTTTCGGAACAACACTGAATGCAGCAAATCATGTGAGTCCCCTCAGTGCCAGCTGAAGTGGTCCCAGCAAGGAAAGGCACCATTTTCTGTTTTCTACTGTTGCTGCAAAGACCTTTGCTCTTGAAAGGAGCACTTCAGATTTAAGTCTTTGTTTTTCCTACAAACACGATTTTGCTGTTCTCCCTCACTCATCATGGTAGTATTTCAATGAACAAGAGCAGGAGTTGTATCAAGTTAGTCCATGTGCAACCTTCAGCAGTGTGGGATCTACTATGGCAGGAGCCACGCACCAATGGAGAGTGCCCTAATATCATTTTCCTGTCCCAACAGGAAAATTCATGAGTTAAATTACTATTGCACAACATCCAACAAGATGTTGGTTGGCCAAGCCTAGAAGTTCCCAGCTGTTTAGAAGAAGACTGCTAGGTTGCCAAAGTCAATGTTTTTTTGTTTTTTTTTAAAAAACAACTTGACACCAAGATCTATCTGTCTGAGCTCCCAATTCTTGAAATTTATTGATGTTGTTGTTACTTCTCACAGTCAGATATTTGACTAGTAGATGTTGTCCTGCAATTTGAGATCTAGCCAAGCTCTTGGGAACTGCAGATGTATCTTCACAGGATTCTTGCCGTTTCAAGCAACACTGTCTTCTGGAGCTGAGCTGGTATTATTAAGTGCCCAGAATGTCCAAATGTTTATTGCTGGCACCCTGGAGGAGGGGGGCTGGGACATGGAAAAGGGAGCATCATCATCATGTGCAGGGGTCATTTCCTGCGGGAGTGCACAGGAGCGGAGCTCCAGCAGTAAGGAGCCCAGGGGGTGGGCACATGCAACAAACCCCACCCCCTGCTCCCAGCAGCCCTCAGTCGGGTAATGAGGAGCAAGAAGCAGCAAGGTAAGTTGCAGAGATCACCCCTCAGCCCCCCTTCGGGTACAAGCTCTCCCTCCTCTGTGAGGGCAGATCTGTGCGTTCCCCCCCCCAATACCTAGCAATCCAAAACAGTCCAGTGGAGCCTGAGCGGTGGGTGTTGCCTTCTGACATGCTTCCGGTGATGTCAGGGGGTGTGGCATATGCATATAAGTTATGCTAATAAGTTATGCTAATGAGCTGCTGCACCTCTTATTCTACGAAATGACCTCTGATCATGTGTAACCTTGTTCATTTCTGAAGAAAACTAGAAGTGATGCCACACAGCTGTAAAAATCTCCAGTTCCTAGAATGACATGAAGCCAGGCTTCCCCTGGAAGTGATGTCATGTTGCATGCACTAGCAGTGGGAAATGCAGAAGATCTGGCAAGTCTACTTTGAGGTTGGTAACTGTGTTTTAGACCCATATATAGGTATATTTGTATACTATGAACTTATGTCTGTTTTATACTACTTTATCAGTTTTATACTGCTTTAACTGGTATGTCTCCCTCTGGGCATTACGAATAGCTGGGCATTATGAACTCTCCCTCTCTACTGGCTGTACAAAATTATAATTCTAAAATGGAACAACACTTAAATCCTCTGCAAATTGTAACATGGATATCACCAACATGAAAGCCGACACAAACCAAATATATAACTTTGTGTTTGAGCAATCTGTGATTCAACCGTTTTGAAAAAAGGAACATGACTGAATGCAAGATTATAATGCCAAACGTACTGGCTGGCAGAAACTGTTACTTCCAAAGGGCAAATTTCAGTTGAGTGCCTAGTCCTACGAAATAAAGGAACCCAAGTGACAATGTACTAAATTAGGAATTTTGACGTTCAGAAATCCGGGAGATGGCTCTGCAGGTTCTCATTAGTTTGACTGGATCTTGTAGCTACTGGCTTTTCGTTAAGACATTGGCAAGAGAGAGGGGGAATCGAGCATCATGATTTGCTGGCTAATCCTTATAAATCAGTGCTCCCTGCTCAAGGGAGGACACAGAAGTCTGGATAAAACATGACAAGTCACCTTCTAACTTTCTGCAAGGTGACATGATGTCGAAAGACTCCTAAGGCGATTCTGCATCTGGCATTCGCTCCACATTTTCTCAACACTGAGGAAAAGGTGCAGCTCAAAACCACATTCAAATATCCCAGGGCAATGCTGTACTGACTGCAAAGTCACCCCTTAACAGCCATAAAACGGCCATAAATCTATGCAGAAGGTACCATAAAACCCAATGATCAAAGAAAGTGACAGCGGCGTGCAGTGTAGAGGCTATCATAAAATCTGATGATCAAAGAAAGTGAAAGCAGCATGCAATGCAGAGGGGAAATTCTGTTCCAAGGTGGGTTTGGTAAAACAAAAGCCAATGCAGAATTGCCCCTAGCGTGGTTGTGAGCACACGGACTCTTGGGGAAGAAGCTACTCTTCTGGGTTGGCTAGCTCTGAACCAGTGTTGGGACATCCAGCCTGCTATCAGCTTGTAACGTCACGATTCTTCACACTGCTTTTGCCTCTATGCAGCCAAACAGGAGTGAGCTGGGCAAAGACAGGCCTCAGATAGAAAATGCATATTGGAATACCCTTAGGTGGTAAAAAAATTCACAGTAATTGACAGCTTGGTGTTCCTAAAGGACACCCCAAACATCTGTCATCCGAGGCAGACTGCCTCGGCCTGCCTGATAGCATTGCTGGCGTCTTTTTCTTAACAAGCAGTTTGTGAAAACTGTTTAAGGAAGTCCCTCAGATATTTGTGTGTGGAAGAGAGAGAAATGGGGACATTATTTGTGTAGGGGGAACAGAGGATCGAAGAACACTGTCTGTGTTTCACTCCCCCACCCACAAACCATTGCAGAGACCTAATAGCAAGCCCTCATAAGCTGCCTGTTAAATAGAGAAGTTCAGTAATCTTTTTATAAGCAGGAAT